>NC_140960.1:18281193-18311193 GCF_014529385.1 Adiantum capillus-veneris | reverse complement strand
AGATAAATCAATAGTTCCTCACTTATCATCACTCTTCTTGCTAGCATACATAATAGCATAGTAATGAAGATAGAGAAGATGGCAAGCTTAAGCATTGAAAGCATGGCTCTTGGTTGGATTTGCATTCCAGATCCAAGAGTGTTGGTGTAGGCTCTCACTTCTCACAAGCTTGGAGAAGGAGGAGGAGTTCCTCAACTTTCACCAAGTGAGAATGATCCACAAAATGAGTGTGTGTGTGTGTGTGTGTGTGTGTGTGGTGTATATCACCCCGAACACCCCCCTTGTTGCTTGGGGTGATTTATAGCTTTTACACATGTTTCAAGCTTATTGGACCCCTCTCCCCCCTAGCCAATCACATGCAACATGCATTCAAGTACATAGGTAGTCTTTGGAAAAGTTTCCTCCTTACCCCTTAGAGAGAGAGAGAGCTTGAAAATATCTAGATATTTATTGGATGGAATTAGAAGCTCATTGGACCCCTCTTTAGCCCAACAAATGGAATTCAAGCACACCATGTGGTTAAGCTTAGGGAGAGTCTGACATGTGTCCCATGTGCCCTTTGAGAAAAGGGGTGCCCTTTGCGTGAGTGGAAGGTTAAGTCAAAGATTCCCCTAACTTTGGGACTTTCATGCATAGGAAGCTTCTTCCTCATTAAGTTTGCAGGGTCTCTTTTTGACTCAAGCACCTTACCCCCCAAGCATGGGAAGCTTCTCAAGCACCTTCCTCATTAATTTTGTGGGTCTCTTTTTGACTCAAGCACCTTCCTCATTAAGTTTGTAGGGTCTCTTTTTTATTCAAGCACCTTACCTCCCAAGCATGGGAAGCTTCTCAAGCACCTTCTTCGTTAAGTATGACAAGCACCTCAAGTACCTTAGTCACATAAAGCATGACAAGCACCTCAAGCACCTTAGTCATCAAGCACGACAAGCACCTCAAGCTTAGGTCGGGTTCCCACCTCAAGCACCCTAACTTGCCTAAGGTCAAAGGACTTTTAACACTAACCGTTAACGGTCTTTAATGAATCTAACCCTAAGGTCTTTTAAGCTCCATTAGATACACATTGCTCTTTGATAGACTACCTCCTTTTGGACCCCTATTGAGATGTAACCATCTCTCCTCTTGGTCCCTTGTTGAGGTAAGTATAGAAGAGCTTATTGCACATTGATCTTTGATAGAGCATCTCCTTTTGGACCCCTATTGATATGTAACCATCTCTCCTTTTGGTCCCGTGTTGAGATAGGTCTAGAAGCATATGTCTCTATTCTAACTCTTGTTCCCGTTTATTCTCCCACATTAAATGATGAGTTTAATATGAGAAAATCATTTGGTAAAGTTAGATATTATATTTTATGACATTACCTCTCTCTTGAAATCATAGTCGTCCTTGACTATGAGGTAGAGAAGATAAAGCCTAGTCATTAGTCCATGTTTCTTAGCGGGTAGAGGATCCCTTTTTACCCTACGACATCATTCCAAGATGGATGACTAGTCCATTTGGTGCTTGGGAGACGTAGATGCCGCAAGCATGTATACTCTTTAGTCCATATCATACTTCGAAAGTGGAGTGACAAGTTCTACTTGATGTTTGTGAGACATGGTCACAACAAACATGATCCTAAGCATGCATACTATTTAAATTGGTGCACAATAAAAGAGAACTAGTCTTATAAGACAAAAACATTGTTCATTTAAAATGCATTTTCATATGCTTACTTGAAGGCATCGTTGTAAGCATGACAAGGTTCATATTATCCTTAAGCTAGGTTCTTTGCATCCATCTAACATCTTTAAAAGAATAGTTCTTAAACTTAATAAGATATTGTCAAATAATCTTACCGTTTCTTAATACCTTGTCTTCATGTCATAGGATGGACTGAGATTGAAGTACTTATTCTTGATCTTTGATTTTTGGAGGGTCTACAACTATTTATTCTTTTGATGGAGCTCCTTTGTAAGGCTTATATAGGCTCTCATGGAAAACATGTTGCATGAGCCAATGGTTGGGCAACTGTAATTGATAAGCCATCTCATTGATTGGCTTAAGAATTTAAAAGGAACATAGTATCTTTTTGCTAGTTTAGCATAATACTCTTGGTGGCCCATAGTATGCCTTACATGAGCCTTGAGAAACTTTAGCAAGACCCAATCATTTTCCTTAAAGGCTAAGGCTCTTCTGCGCTTATTAGCAGCAATCCTTTTTGCCTTTTCTTTGAGATGGATATAACCTCTTTAGTCTTTGGAAAAGATTCTTGTGAGTCTCGGCTATATTCATCAATAGTAGCGAAGATCTTCCCATGTAATTTAAGTAGTAAGGGACTTTTGGATCTTCCCTCTTTAACTTCAAAAGGTGCTTTCCCCATAACAGTATGTACAATGTTATTGTACACATACTCTATAAGAGGTAGGTACTTATCTCATTGAGAACGTTGATCCACTTCCATGACATAGTCTTTTAGTAGATCAAGAATTATTAGATTAGTTATTTCACTTTGGTCATCCATTTGTGGATGACAGACCAAAAGGAAAGTTTAATCTACTTCCTAGATTCTCAAAGAGACCCTTCTAGAAATTACTGTGGTCATTCGAGGATCTTTGTCTGACACTATAAATGTTGGAAAACCATGATGCTTGAAAATTTGAGATCTGAAGAGGGTTTCCATTTGATGTGCCTTAATAGTCTTTTTGACAAGCATAGAGTGTGTTTTCTTGTTAAGCCTATCGGCTGAAACAATCCAAGTTGCTTCCCTCGATCAAATTTCAACTTTTGTTATACCACGCACTTTGAAACATACTCTTGTAAGTTTAGTTTTCATGGTAGACCAACAAAAATACATTTCTACTCCTCGAAGAGTAGACTATGGAATCCCTATTTGCCCCTCACAAGGAGAAGTATGGGATTCATACATGACTTTCTTATTGTATGGGTGGTTAACACATAGCCTATTTCCATTTGCCAATACTAACTTATCGAAGTTGAGTCTTTGACTCTCATATGCCATGGCATGCCCTTCTTGAAGAAAAATAGTTCCAAGGCAATCACCACAAGTATCACATTGGACCTCAAATGGCTTTGAGAGATCTAGTAGTGTGAGCACACATTGAGAGATAAGATTTTCCTTAAGGTTCTTCCAAATCTTCTTACACTTTTGCAGTTCATGAATACTTAACGTTATTTTTTATTAAGTCATGTAATGGGCTTGCTATTAGCGAATTTTATTTTTAATGAAGCATCTATAGTATGCACACATACCTACGCAGCTTTGTACCTCCTGTAGATTCCTTGGATTAGGCCATCCTTTTATTATCTCTAATTTTGTTGCATCCATATGGGTGCCATCTTTAGAGATAATGTGACCTAAATATTGAATCTCTTGTAGGAACAATTCTCTTTTCTTTTGATTAATAAAAAACTTATTCTCTCTCACAACTTGAAAGATTACCTGGAGGTGTCGCTTGTAGTCCTCAAGAGAATTTGAATGGCGTGAAGATTTTTGTCCATCATGAGTTTGAATGCGTCTGGAGCAGTTGTTAGGCCAAAAATTGTAAATTATCAAATAGATCATCTACCCGTGGCACGGGAAATGTATTTTTGATAGTAATCTTATTTAGTGCACTATACTCAACACACATGTGATATGTGTCGCCTTTCTTTTGCACTAAAAGTAATGCTGAACAAAATGGAGACAAGCTAGACCTCACCATCCCCTTTTCCACCACTTCATACACTTGCCTCATGATATCCTCTTGTTGAGCTTGTGAAACTTGATAAGGAGGGTTGTTAGGCAGTGAGCTTCTTGATAGGAGATCAATTGCATGGTCATCATCCCTAATTTTAGAGGTAGCTCACTAGGGATTTCATCAATGAAAACATCTTGGAATCCATTTAGGAAATTAGAAAACTCTAAATCCTTTTGATTCCATTTATTGTAGGGATATGGTGTTCCCCAACTCATTAGCATCTATGTACATGCTCTTTTCCATGTAGGTGAAGTAGATTCTTCTTTAAGGGAACTTCATGTTGGAAGCCATGCTGTTAAACCATGGTGACCCAACGATAACATTCTCATGTTTGAGAGGGGAGATGAAGAAATCCTTTTTGTCCACATAGCTTTGGAAGAAAAGCCTTAATTCTCCAATTAAGGAATTAACTGAGACGTCTTGT
The DNA here is from genome assembly GCF_014529385.1 of Adiantum capillus-veneris. NCBI lineage: Eukaryota > Viridiplantae > Streptophyta > Polypodiopsida > Polypodiales > Pteridaceae > Adiantum > Adiantum capillus-veneris. The sequence goes on along the minus strand of NC_140960.1, from coordinate 18,307,031 downwards.
CCCTTGACAGCTCCATTGGCTTTCAATGCATCTCCCATATCATGGGATTCTATGCCTAGCTTGGTGGTCAACTCCGTGGATATGAAGTTGTGAGTTGAACCAGGGTCAAACAAAATAAAGGCATAAATCTATTGCATCTTTTCCCAAGCATAGAAAAGGAGAAATCCTTGGCAATGAGCATCCTCTTTTGGAGCTTCAAACATAGAGGCTCTAGGAGTCTGATTGCGGGCAATTCTCTTAGGGAAAGGACGATAACCATGGCCTTGCTCCCCACACTTAAAACATTTTTGGTCCTTACAAAAAGCTTCTAGCTCTTTAGGAGAGAGTAAATTTACCTTTGTAAACTCCCTTCTCCTTGGATCAATTGTTGTTGTTGTTGTTGGAATGGCCTTGGTAAGAATTTTAGGCATTGGTTTTCCTATTGGCATCACTTTTGTCTTTATTTTCCATGGGCTTGACATTCCGTATATCCCCTTGTTGGAAATTGATGCGCAAAGTAACCATGGTGTGGTGGATTACATTGGTGATAGAACTAGGCCATTGAGAGTTGACATACTCGGCTACCTCTTTGGGTAATCCCGCACAGAATTGTTGCTTTTTCTCGATAAAGTCTATCTTTTGAAAGACAGTAGCCTTGAGATGTAAATCCCAGAACTTGTCCACATATTTGTGGATAGAATCATGAGAGAGAAGCTTTAAACTTCACCATTTGGTAAGCACTTTGTTCTTTGCATCACTTGCAAGTAATTGATTCATGATGGAAACTCGTATATTTTCTCATGTCTTTGGGGCTTTGCCGTTGCCACAAAGGCTAGCTTACCATTGACGAGCCAATTTTTGGAAGTGCATAGCTACATGGCATAGCTTGGAGGACTCTGTGAAGCCCTCGTCTCCAATGGCCGCATCAAATTGTTGGATGAAGGCCAATACTTTGTCAATAGAACCAAAGGTGCCATCATAGGTGAGAAAAGAGATACTTTCCTCCCTCTTTGAACTTATTTAGCTTTTGTAACCTTCACCATGCAGGGTAAGATTTGCGATGTACTCAACCCCTCTTGTATTCTCTAGGAGAATAGCCATAGCTTTCATCGGTAGAGGAGGAAGGTGAAGAAGAAGGAGAAGAGGGTGACCTCTTTCTTGTCCTTTTCTTCCTTTGTTTCCTCTCTTCCCTTTTGGAGTGACGAGGAGAAGGACCATGGGTTAACCATTTCCTCTTGGGAGGAGTTGGCGATCGTTTAGTCCGCCTTCTTCATGGAGCCACATCTTCGGAGGAATTTAGAGACTCATTACTTTCTTGATCTTTGGATTCCTCCTCTCCTATGGGAGAGAGTCTTCATGGAGCCACATCATCGGAGGAATTTAGGGACTCATTACTTTCTTGATCTTTGGATTCCTCCTCTCGTATGGGAGAGATTCTTCTTTTGGGGGTCTCATCAAGAGGCCTCCTAAGCTCTCTCTCCTCTTGGAGAGGAAAGGAAATCCCATAAGCATGAAGTTGTTGAGTAAATTCATCTTGCAAAGCGGGTTTGCCCATAGCTTATTGCAACCTAGTACAAGATAATTAACAAACATGGGGGCATCATCATTAGCACTTTCATGTGCAAAATCAAAGTCATCAATGTTTATTCTACTCTCTTGGTTATTGTCATCCATGTTCATTAACTTATGTGTTTACTTAGTGTATGCTTTGGCAATTCAAAACCTTAGTTGCTACTCCTCTTAGCCTTTGAAAATAGGCACTTAAGTAACTACACCCACGGGTCGAATTGGTTAATTATAGAGAGTAGTGGAGTGAGTCTAACATAGCGAAGTTGCCAAGGGATAGCTCCTTTCGGACTTCTTATGGCTCAATAATGGTAAAGCCATAGGAAAGTCTAAAAAGACTCCATTATTAAGACCAAATCCCACGAGGTGTGCACCATATCCCACCTTGTGGGCTCAAAAAAAATTATAATAGATCCCAATCCCACTTACGCTCATATAATTAACAAAATCAACCATTAATAGGCTACTTAAGGACCTATCTTCTTAAGCAAGAAAAGAGAAACCAAATGCTCTGATACCAATGTAATGGAAATGGCCTATGAACTTTGAGAGTAGCGGACTTAGGAAATTAGATGAAGTACTTTTGTGTGATTACTTTGTGAGCGTAGCGGGTGAGCTTAATTGATGGTAGCAACATAAACATGGTACTTAGTTAACTTTCCATAAACATGGTACTTAGTTAACTTGGCATGAACAATACTTTTGCAAAGAGAGAGTTTAGAGAACATGACAATAATTGAGGACCGGATTCATACAAAGCCGGTCCCCCCTCCAATAGGCATTTGTATTATAGTTTCTCCCATCAAAAGAGACTTGGTACAATACAATCTTTGTGTTCCTTGTGACCTAGGTGATGCAATGAAGATGGAAATCTTCATGCATCACAAGCATAACATAAACTTTGTAAAAATCATTAAGTATCCCAAGCCTCAGTCCCAAGGCCTCAAACACCTTCGAAGGTGGAGAGAGGTAGCGGGGAATGAGGGTAGGAAAGAGGAAGAAGAAACATTCCATAAGATAAATCAATAGTTCCTCACTTATCATCACTCTTCTTGCTAGCATACATAATAGCATAGTAATGAAGATAGAGAAGATGGCAAGCTTAAGCATTGAAAGCATGGCTCTTGGTTGGATTTGCATTCCATAGCCAAGAGTGTTGGTGTAGGCTCTCACTTCTCACAAGCTTGGAGAAGGAGGCGGAGTTCCTCAACTTTCACCAAGTGGGAATGATCCACAAAATGAGTGTGTGTGTGTGTGTGGTTTATATCCCCCCGAACACCCCTCTTGTTGCTTGGGGTGATTTATAGCTTTTACACATGTTTCAAGCTCATTGGACCCCTCTCCCCCCTAGCCAATTACATGCAGCATGCATTCAAGTACATGGGTAGTCTTTGGAAAAGTTTCCTCCTTACCCCTTAGAGAGAGAGAGAGCTTGAAAATATCTAGATATTGATTGGATGGAACTGGAAGCTCCTCTATAGCCCTACCAATAGCATTCAAGGACACCATGTGGTTAAGCTTAGAGAGAGCCTGACATGTGTCCCATGTGCCCTTTGAGAAAAGGGATGCCCTTTGCATGAGTGAAAGGTTAAGTCAAAGATTCCCCTGACTTTGGGACTTTCATGCATAGGAAGCTTCTCAAGCACCTTCCTGATTAAGTTTGTAGGTTCTCTTTTTGAATCAAGCACCTTACCCCCCAAGCATGGGAAGCTTCTCAAGCACCTTCCTCATTAAGTTTATAGGGTATCTTTTTGACTCAATCACCTTCCCCCCCAAGCATGGGAATCTACTCAAGCACCTTCCTCATTAAGTTTGTAGGGTCTCTTTTTTACTCAAGCACCTTACCCCCCAAGCATGGGAAGCTTCTCAAGAACCTTCCTCATTAAGTATGACAATCACCTCAAGTACCTTAGTCATCAAGCATGACAAGCACCTCAAGCACCTTAGTCATCAAGCATGTACCTTAGTCATCAAGCACGCACCTTAGTCATCAAGTACGACAAGCACCTCAAGCTTAAGTTGAGTTCCCACATCAAGCTCAGCCCTAGGTTGCCTAAGTTCAAAGGACTTTTAACACTAGGTTGGTAATGAGACACTTTTATGTCCTGGGACACTTTTATGTCCTGTTAAGTGACCATTTTCCTTGAATTATATCAAGAGTTTCAAAATGTACTTTGAGGTGCTATATATCTAGAAAGTTGTCTCATGAGCTGACAAAAACTCTACATTTTTTTGGAATATCAATTCCATCTTTAACCTTGTCCTTGCACAACATTTCACAACCTAAACTGTGTGAAAAAACGGGTCCTCTTTTTGGCTTTTTTCAACGTTTTGCAGCTATACCACTCTAGAATTCATGTTTGTGAGGTCTATAATGCTAGAGAAATATCTTTAGTAGTCCTCAACATGTCCTGATGCTTCTAGGGAGAAGTAAATGTTAAAGTTGTAAGTTATGACCAAATTACAAAAATTGTCAAATCCTGTTTTTTAGCCAATTTTAGCTCTTCTATGATTTTTTTGGTGGCTTTCATGATATCCAAATGCAGTTTTGATTCTCTATGTCACATATTGTAACATAAAGCTTATATTCCTTGAGTTTTGGGGCACCTAATACCCTATTTTGCATAGTAGACAACGATGGTTGATTTTTTCAATTATAGAAGAAAACGAAACATTCTAGTATATCAAGTATAGCCTTTTCAATATTGTTAGTTTCTTGTGACAACTACTTGCATTTTGTAGGTAGTAACTATATCTAGTCATAAGGATCAAATTTGGCTAGATATTGAATAGTTTCTATGGGATTCTACAACTCATAATGTTGAACCCAGTTTTTTCATGTTTGTTGTATTTAGCACTTCATCTTTGTCCCCAAGATTCCCCTTGGTAAGAGATGTATTATTCTTTTGACATGCTCCATGGTTGTTTATGAACCTAAAGGACAATAGGGAACTAAGAAAACATGCATATGTTATTTGTATTGAGGGTGGCTATAGAAACTTTGATGATAGGTTTGCAGAATGGTAAAAATTCAACTTTTTTGTACCTATTTCTTTTGGCAAAACAAAAAATAGTGAGTGAGAAGCAATCATATGTTCTGATCACCAACCCATTGAAGTTAACTAGGGAATTTATCTCAAGTCCTACAAAAATCCCTAATCTTATTTTTATGCAACAAAACGTAAGAAATGACTGTTTTGATGAAAATGTACTGGTCCATCAACTTTGCAAGCTTGGTGTGACCAAAAGATGAGAAATTTTACAACTTTCTTATTTTTTCCATGTGTACTAGGCCTTGAACTATAACCTCATGAAAGGATTTTACAAAATGAGTGGATCTACTATGGTTTTGGAGGTTTTTTTCAAAACCCTGAAAGGACACTTTTATGTCCTGTTAGGTTACCAACCTAGTGTTAACACTAAACATTGGAGGTCTTTAGTGAAGCTAACCCTAAGGTCTTTTAAGCTCCATTAGATGCACATTGCTCTTTGATAGACTACCTCCTTTTGGACCCCTATTGAGATGTAACTATCTCTCCTCTTGGTCCCCTACTGAGGTAAGTCTAGAAGCACTTATTGCACACTTCTCTTTGATAGACCATCTCCTTTTGGACCCCTATTGAGATGCAACCATCTCTCCTTTTGGTCCCGTGTTGAGATAGGTCTAGAAGCACATGTCTCTATTCTAACTCTTGTTCCTGTTTATTCTCCCACATTAAATGATCAATTTAATATGACAAAATCATTTGGTAAAGTTAGATATTATATTTTATGACATCTCCAATGGGATGAGAGAGCGGATAGTAGCGTTACGATGAAGCTCACGCTCTCTCTCTTCCTCTCTCACACACAATCGACGGTAGCTTAAAACTTGTTTATGAAAAAGTTCTCTTTACAAAATGACCTAGGTACCTTGTATATTAAGGCTACCATAGGTTAAACCTAAAATAGAGTTCAAAGGTCAAATGGCTTTGTATTTACAATTTGGAAGTTCCATTGCACCCTGCTTCTACAACTAGACTAGCTACTTATTACAAATTATATTTCTAACCATAATCTGCAGCATTTCATAACTCTCAAAAAATAGGACTTTGTTGAGTTGAGTCAACACTCCCCCCGTCTGAATTCTTGTCTTTCCTTGACATGAACTGGTTGTCAATTTCAGTGTGGTATTTGTTGTCGTTTTTGATTTCTTGTGCTCCACTTCTTGTACTTTTGCCAAACCACAATAAGAACTATGATCCATGAAAATCATAATTGGTGACGAAATTTTTGTCCCTCACATCCAAGCACCGAGTTGCAACATTCACTGCTTGACTCTTATCATCATGGATAGATAAAGCTCCATCCATCACTTGCTCCAACAAGTTTGTCAATTCTAAGTATGTTGAAATTTTAGAAACAATTTCTACAATCTATAGAATTGAATGATTGGCTTGCAAATCTTGTGAGCCAATGAAAACTTTATAAGGATTCTGTAGAAATTGTTTGTCTAGATCTTCAATACCCATGTCTAGCATTCAATCCACAAAGGTTTGTTTGTCTACCAGTTGTGTTTGCACTTCTTTGTTGGTGACTCCTTTGTTCCTGCATCAAGATCATCAAACTTGCATTTTCCACTGTTAGCTTTTGCATGATGTGTACATCATTATACTAATTCTACTTGATACATGACTTAATCAAAGCCCCACAAGCCCCAATTAGCTCCTCAAGTTAGTAACTTGCATCAAAAGGGATTTATCTGAAATCCTTTGCGATAGATGACCATCTATGAGCTATCATTGTCCATTTTTCCCACAAAACTCATACATATGATGTACAGGGTATGTAGATGGCCAACAAAGAATTCTCATTTTTATTCAAAAATCAAGAACCAAAGATTCTTGTCATTACAAGAGAGTGAAGACACGATGTGTCTTCAATGTCATAGGTTTCTTGCAAAGACCAGGCTTTGGGCGATGGGAAACAATACTGGCATGTTGGAGGGGAGTAATTTTTTGGGTGACTTATTTGCAGGTCCGTGGTGAATTTGGAACTTCCTTGCTCGTTGCTTTTCCATCTCCACCTAAAACAAAAACCCAAGCGACTTACATGATGATTAACATGAACATGGGCTATAGCGGTGAAACTTGGCAATGAGGTTGATCCTACAAACTTCCTCTACATGTTGAGATTCTTTTCATGAACAAGACATGAATAAAGGAGGTCTCACCATCATTCTCATCCTCAGCCTTATTAGATTACTTCTTTGAGAGGTTCATCTAGGATACTTGCATCTTTTTGGAATGTCAAGATGCACCATAAAGAGGCACATCAATAAAAATCATTCAATGCTTGTAGGGAGCCTTGTAGGGCGCCAAGTCTTGTAGCCAAAAAAACTTACCCATCAGCATGTTTATTTTGCTTCTTTGACTTCTTCACCATATCACTAAGGAAGATAGGGGAATATGGATCTACATCACATTGAACCATATGTTGCACCACTTCCACCTCCTCTTGTGCTATAGAATCTGTCGTCTTAACATCAACATCTTCCATTGGTTCACTTTCCTTTGCTTCAAGTTCACCTTCTGTCTGTTTAGAGGGCTCGACCTCAATAGTTGGGGTTTTTTCAATTGCCACATGCAAGACTTCCTCACAAGCCAGAGTTTTGTCACTTGCCAAGGATGAGCCTTCCCTACCATCTGGAGTTGTGACTGATCATCAAATTTCATGTTTGTGTCATTGTCACTCCTTCATAATCAACCTTCACCAATTTTTGAGCAAAGGCCACAGGCTCCAACAAGTAGGAGTCACCATTGAGTAGTTTACTCCAAGGCATGGAGACATTTCAAGATCTGAACAATCTTTCTTTATCTCCTTGACAATACCACAATCCTTGAAGGGCAATTTCTCTTTATCTTGAAAGAAAAAGTGGACTTTCTCATCACTTCCACCATTTGGTAAGTGAAAATCTAGATATCAAGAACTTGGTGTTGAGCCTGTTGTGAGACATTTTCTGTAAAAATAATGACATATATTTAGACAAGATGGATATTTTTACATCCATATGGACCTAGGTCCATAGAGTCTCTTCTATGTTAAGCCATGTGGTCCTAGGTCCAAAGGGTTCCAACAAAATGGTTCTACAAGTGTACCTAGGCCACTCTATGGTAGTGTGATCACATGTTCTCTTATGGCATTAGAGGACCCTCAAAGTAGTATCCCTTGAATGGCCTAAATACCCATTTAGAGCCTCTACACCAACACCATATGGCATCATGTGGCCTGAAGGCCATAGGGTCCCCTGCATGCTAGTAAGAACCTCTCTATGCTCTACATTGGCATCCTATGGCCCCAAGGCCACAAAGTGGCCTCAATGTTTTAAAGAAACGCTTCATGAGGGTTTTCTAGTAACCTATGGCCCGAGGGCCATATGGTGCTCTCCATGCAAGTAAAAACCACTATTTTCTCTATATTGAGGAGACCTTGTGGGATGAAGTCCATAGGGTCCCCTCTATGCTAATAAGAACCTTTGTTTACTCTATAATGGCACCATGTGTCCTGAAGGCCATAGGGTTCCCTCTATGCTACTAAGAATCTCTTTGTGCTCTATGCTCTATCGTCTATGCTCTATGATCTATATTGACTTCCTATGGCCCCAAGACCACAAGGTGCCCTCATTGTTTCCAAAAAACCCTCATTGTTTTTCTATGGCCCCAAGGCCATAGCTCTCTATGCTGGTATAAAGCACCATTTGCTCTATATTAGCTCCCTAAGGCGTGAAGGACATAGGGTTGGCCTCAAGGGCCCCAAGGGTGCTCTGTATGCCAATGAAAAATAATATTTTCTCTATATTGAGAAGACCTTGTGGGCTGAAGGCCATAGGAACCCTTCTATGATGGATTTTTGACAACCAATCACCCTAGGTCCATAAGATGTTCTATATGCTAGTAAAAACACTATTTGCTCTATATTGGCACCATGAGACTTGAAAGCCATATGGTCCCCTCTATTCTAGTAAGAGCCTCTCCATGCTCTATATTGGCACCCTTTGGCATGAAGGCCATAGGGTCTGATCTTTGCTGGTAAGAACCAATATATGCTCTATATTGGCACCCTATGGCCTGAAGGCCATAGGGTCCCCTGTATGCTAGTAAGAACCTCTCTATGCTCTACACATCCGATGACCCCAAGGCCACAAGTTGCCCTCTATGTTTTGAAGAAACCCTTCATGAGGGTTTTTTGGCAACCTATGGACCCAGGGCCATAGGGTGCCCTCTATGCCATTGAAAAACCCTCATTGTTTTCGTACCCTATGGCCCCAGGTATAAAGCACTATTTGGTCTCTCTATGCTAGTAAGAACTGATCTTTGTTCTATATTGGCACCCTTTGGCCTGAAGGCCATAGGGTCCGCTCTGTGCTAGTAAGAACCGATCTATTCTCTATATTGGCACCCTATGGCCTTCATAGGGTCCCCTGTATGTTAGTAAGAACCTCTCTATGCTCTACACATACTATGACCCCAAGGGCACAAGGTGACCTCTATGTTTTGAAGAAACCCTTCATGAAGGTTTTTTGGCAACCTGTGGACCCAGGGCCATAGGGTGCTCTCTATGCTAGTGAAAACACTATTTGCTCTATATTGAGGAGACTTTGTGGGATGAAGGCCATAGGGTCCCCTCTATGCTAGTAAGAACCTCTGTTTTCTCTACGTTGACACCCTGTGGCCTGAAGGCCATAGGGTTCCCTGTATGCTAGTAAGAAGCTCTCTATGCTCTATGCTCTATGCTCTATATTGATATCCTATGGCCCCAAGGGCACAAGGTGCCCTCATTGTTTCAAAAAAACCCTCATTGTTTTGGCACCCTATGGCCACATGTATAAAGCACTATTTGGTCTCTCTATGTTGGTAAGAATCGATCTATGCTCTATATTGGCACCCTATGGCTTGAAGTCCATAGGGTCCCTTATATGCTAGTAAGTAACTCTCTATGTTCTACACATCCTATGACCCCAAGGCCAAAATTTGCCCTCTATGTTTTGAAGAAACCCTTCATGAGGGTTTTTGGCAACCTATGGACCATAGGGTCCCCTGTATGCTAGTAAGTAACTCTCTATGTTCTACACATCCTATGACCCCAAGGCCAAAAATTGCCCTCTATGTTTTGAAGAAACCCTTCATGAGGGTTTTTGGCAACCTATGGACCTAGGGCCATAGGGTTCTCTCTATGCCATTGAGGAGACCTTGTGGGCTGAAGGCCATAGGGTCCCCTCTATGCTAGTAAGAACCTATGTTTTCTCTACGTTGACACCATGTGGCCTGAAGGGCATAGGGTTCCCTCTATGATAGTAAGAAGCTCTATATGATCTATGCTCTATGCTCTATGCTCTATATTGACATCCTATGGCCCCAAGGCCACAAGGTGCCCTCATTGTTTTGAAAAACCCTCATTGTTTTGGCACATTATGGCCCCGAGTATAAAGCACTATTTGGTTTCTCTATGCTAGTAAGAACCGATCTATGCTCTATATTGGGACTCTATGGCCTTCAGGCCATATGGTACCCTGTATGCTAGTAAGAACCTCTCTATGCTCTACACATCTTATGACCCTAAGGGCACAAGGTGCCCTGTATGTTTTAAAGAAACCCTTCATGAGGGTTTTTTGGCAGCCTATGGACCTAGAGCCATAGGGTGCTCTCTATGCTAGTAAAAAACACTATTGCTCTATATTGAGGAGACCTTGTGGGTTGAAGGTCATAGGTTCCCCTCTATGCTAGAACCTCTATTTTCTCTGTATTGACACCCTGTGGCTTGAAGGCCATAGGGTTCCCTCTATGCTAGTAAGAAGCTCTCTATGCTCTATATTGACATCCTATGGCCCCAAGGCCACAAGGTGCCCTCGTTGTTCTGAAGAAACCCTCATTGTTTTGACACCTTATGGCCCCAAGTATAAAGCACTATTTGGTCTCACTATGCTAGTAAGAACCAATCTAGGACATAGGGTCCCCTGTATGCTAGTAAGAACCTCTCTATGCTCTACACATATTATGACCCTAAGGACACAAGGTGCCCTGTATGTTTTAAAGAAACCATTCATGAGGGTTTTTTGGCAACCTATGGACCCAGGGCCATAGTGTGCTCTCTATACCAGTAAAAAACACTATTTTCTCTATATTGAGGAGACCTTGTGGGTTTAAGGCCATAGGGTCCCCTCTATGCTAGTAAGAACCTCTGTTTTCTCTATATTGACACCCTGTGGCATGAAGTGTTAAGTATGGAGCCTGATTTACCCTTGTAATTTTCTATGGTAAAAGCGCACATTTGTAAGGCCCCCATTATGAGGAGAAAGCCATCGTGTGTAAAGGAAAATCACTCACCGGAAACCAAAATTTTCACGGCCAAAAATCAGGGGCAACTTTAGGGGCCTCGGGAGCGGAAGCCCCCGAGACTTTTTTTCCCTCACCGGAATATTCTTTTTCGCCGGAATATTATGGCCGGATGGGGGCCGGAAAGTGGTCAAAAAACAACTGTCAATTGGCCGGTAGCCGGGTCAATGGCCGGTGGTCAGAAGTCAATGGCCGGTGGCCGGTGGCCGAATTCAAAAGCGGACTTTTCTTCTCAAGGGCGGCCACACATGGGTGGATTGGAGGGTCCAATTTGGACTTATCTACACAAGGGCGGCTACACATGGCTGCCTCTCATGAGAGAGGGTAGCCCTTTTGGCCTATAAAAGGAGGCAATTTCTACACACATTTCATAGTGTGAAGTTGATGCAACAAGGTGAGTATGAGGTGGTGAGAGTGAAGCAAGGCAGGAGCTCCATTAAGGGTATAATCCCTTTGTAAACTACTTCTTGTTTTGAAGTACTAAAGCCATTGAGTGGCTGCTTTCCCGTGGACGTAGCCCACATTGGGTGAACCACGTATATCGTATGTACTCTCTCTCTCTATACTCTATAATCTCTTGTGTGTGAAATCTATCTCTCTCCATTAAGTAATCTACTCAAATATCTATTTAGCTACGTCTTATTTCCTAACAACTGGTATCAGAGCAAGGTTTGCTCGTAGCTAAATTATCTCAAGGAAAGGATTCCTTGAATTGAGTGGGAGTTATGGCGGAGGAAGGGAAGCTCAAGATTGAGAAGTTCAACGGAAAAAACTACCAACATTGGAAGATGCAGATTGAAGACTATCTCTACCAGAAGAACCTCTATTTTCCACTAGGAGGTCTTGCGAAGAAGCCCGCAACAATGGCAAATGAAGCATGGATTGTCCTTGATCGAAAGGCACTAGGAACAATACGGTTAAGCTTGGCGTCAATGGTGGCCTTCAATGTTTCGGAGATGAGACCACGGAGGACTTGATGAAGTCACTTGACGACTTCTACGAGAAACCATCAGCATCCAATAAGGTATTTCTTATGAAGCGCTTGTTCAATCTAAAGATGGCAGAGAATGGTTCAGTTGCAGAACACCTAAATGACTTTAACACAAACATAAGTCAGCTTCGATCGGTGAAAATCAATTTCGATGACGAAGTGCGAGCTCTCCTTATACTATCATCTCTACCGGATAGTTGGGACAGCCTTGTGATGGTTGTAAGTAATTCTATTTCTGGCACAAATACTCTTAAGTTTGATGATGTTGTGGATGTTCTCCTAAGCGAGGAAATACGAAGGAGAAGCACAGGAGAATCATCAAGTGCTGCACTGTCAGTAGAAACAAGAGGAAGGCCTAAGGAAAGGTTCAAAAACCAAAAGGGTCATGATCGCTCAAGGCGGAGCAAGTCACGCACAAAGTCAGCTCTTGAATGTTGGAACTGCGGCAAGAAGGGCCACGTCAAGAAGGATTGCTGGTCCAAGAAGAAGAAGGAGACAGAGTCTCAAGAAGAAGAAGGAGACAGAGTCTCAAGACAACAAGCCAACATCGGAGGCCAATGTGGCAGGTAAAGTAGAGCAAGATGCTCTAATTCTCTCCTTAGACAATGTGTCTAATTCCTGGATAGTAGATTATGGGGCTTCATTCCATGCGACTCGGATATTGGATCATGGATTCACAAAATGCAACTCGGATCACTGCGTCTACACGAAGAATTTGGGAGATGGGAAATTCATCATCCTAATGTTGTATGTTGATGACATGTTGATTGCAAGTGCTAACATGCAGGACATCAAAGACCTAAAAGAGGAGCTGTCTAAATCTTTTTCAATGAAAGATTTAGGTGCTGCAAAGAGGATACTTGGTATGAAAATATCAAGGGACAGGACGAAGAAGACAATAAAGCTATCTCAAGAAGATTACATCAAGAAGGTACTAGAAAGGTTTGCAATGCAAAATGCAAAACCATTTTCTACACCTTTGGCAGGTCATTTTAAACTAACAAAGGATATGTGTCCAAAGACACAAGAGGAGATAGCCTATATGTCTAAAGTTCCATATGCTGCAGTGGTAGGTTCTCTAATGTATGCTATGGTCTGGACAAGGCCAGACATTGCACATGCAGTGGGAGTTGTGAGTAGGTTCATGGACAACCCAGGTAAAGAGCATTGGCAAGCTATGAAGTGGATACGTAGGTATCTAAAAGGGACAACAACAAATGATTTGTATTTTGGAGGAATTGAAATTTTTCTAGAAGGGTATGCTGATGCAGATATGGCAGGTGACAAAGATACTCGAAGGAGCACTATTGGCTATGTGTTCACGGTTGGAGGCACAACAGTAAGCTGGGCTTCAAAGCTGCAGAAAGTGGTTTCACTTTCTACCACGGAAGCAGAGTATGTAGCAATGACGGAGGCAAGCAAAGAAATTATGTGGCTTCACAGATTCTTAGAAGAGCTTGGATTCAAACAAGACAATTGTGTCTTGTACAGTGATAGCCAAATCGCTATCCATCTTGTGAAGAACTCAGCCTTTCATTCAAGGACAAAGCACATTGAGGTGAGATATCACTTCATACGCACTCTTTTGGAAGAGGGACAGCTAAAGCTAGGAAAGGTGCATACAAATGAAAATCTTGCAGACATATTTACAAAGGTGGTCAACAAGGAGAAGTTGAGCTTTTGCTCATCTTCAATCGGCATTCAAGGATAAGAATCCAGGATGGAAAGCAATAACAGGTTTGGTTTGGAGATCAGTCTCCAAGTGGGAGATTGTTAAGTATGGAGCCTGATTTACCCTTGTAATTTTCTATGGTAAAAGCACACATTTGTAAGGCCCCCATTATGAGGAGAAGCCATCGTGCGTAAAGGAAAATCACTCGCCGGAAACCAAAATTTTCACGCGGCCAAAAATTAGTGGCAACTTTAGGGATATTCTTTTTCGCCGCAATATTATGGCCAGACGGCGGCCAGAAAGTGGTCGGAAAACAACCGTCGGTTGGCCGGTGGCCAGGTCAATGGCCGGTGGCCGGTGGTCAGAAGTCAATGGCCGGTGGCCGGTGGCCTAATTCAATGGCCGGTGACCGAATTCAAAAGCGGACTTGTCTTCTCAAGGGCGGCCACACATGGGCGGATTGGAGGGTCCGATTTGGACTTATCTACACAAGGGCGGCTACACATGGCTGCCTCTCATGAGAGAGAGCAGCTCTTTTGGCCTATAAAAGGAGGCCATTTCTACACACATTTCATAGTGTGAAGTTGATGCAACAAGGTGAGTGTGAGGTGGTGAGAGTGAAGCAAGGCAGGAGCTCCATTAAGGGTATAATCCCTTTGTAAACTACTTCTTGTTTTGAAGTACTAAAGCCATTGAGTGGCTGCTTTCCCGTGGACGTAGCCCACATTGGGTGAACCACGTATATCGTGTGTACTCTCTCCCTCTCTCTACTCTATAATCTCTTGTGTGTGAAATCTATCTCTCTCCATTATGTAATCTACTCAAATATCTATTTAGCTACGTCTTATTTCCTAACATGAAGGCCATAGGGTTCCATCTATGGTAGTAAGAATCTCTCTATGCTCTATATTGAGATCCTATGGCCCGCAGGCCACAAGGTGCCCTCATTGTTTCATATGGAATGTAGGGCACCTTGTGACCCTAGGGAACATAGGGAATCCTATGGCCCTTGAGATTGTAGACTGTCACCCTATGGCCCTTGGGCCACAAGGTCTCTAAATTGGACATAGGGCATCCAAGGGCCCAAGGGTGGCCTAGGTACATAGGGTACCCTATGGTGCATATTAACGGGCACCATGGCAGCCCCATGCACCTAGGGCTCTAGGGCCATAGGATCTCCAAAAGGAACATAGGGAATCATATGGCCCTTGCGATTGTACATTGCCACCCTATGGCACTTGGGCCATAGGGTCTCCAGATGGAACATAGGGCACCTAGCCCTTCAGATTGTAGATTGTCACCCTATGGCCCTTGGGCCACAAGGTCTCTAGATGGGACATAGGGAACCCTGTGATCCTATAGCTCTAGGGCCATAGGATCTCCAAAAAAAACATATGGAACCCTATGGCCCTTGAGATTGTACATTGCCACCCTATCTCAAGATGGAACATAGGGCACCTTTTGAGCCTATGGCCATAGGTTCCTTATGTTCCTTTTGGAGATCCTATGGTGCTAGGGCCATAGGATCTTCAGAAGGAACATAGGGAACCATATGGACCTTGAGATTGTACATTGCCATCCTATGGCCCTTGGGCCACAAGGTCTCATGATGGGACATAGGGCACCCTGTGATCCTATGTCCGTAGGGCCATATGTTCATTTTGGAGATCCTATGGCCCGAGGACCATAGGATCTCCAAAAGGAACATAGGGAACCCTATGGCCCTTGAGATTGTACATTGCTACCCTATGGCCCTTGGGCCAAAAGGTCTCTAGAAGGGACATAGGGCACCCTTTGATCCTATGGTGTGAGGTTCCTTATGTTCCTTTTGGAGATCCTATGGTCCGAGGACCATAGGATCTCCAAAGGAACATAAGGAACCCTATGGCCCTTGAGATTGTACATTCCCACACTATGGCCCTTGGGCCACAAGGTCTCCAATAGGTCACCCTTTGATCCTATGGCCCTAGGTTCTTTATGTTGCTTTTGGAGATTCTATGGCCCTAGTGCCACCCTATCTCCAAAAGGAGCATAGGGAACCCTATGGCCCTTGAGATTGTACATTGCCACCCTAAGGCCCTTGGGCCACAAGGTCTCTGGATCGGACATAGAGCACCATGTGATCCTATGGCCCTAGGGCCATAGGATCTTCAATAGGAACATAGGGAACCCTATGACCCTTGAGATTATACACTGGCACCCTATGGCCAAATGGGACATTGGTCACCCTATAGTATGATGTGAGACCACCCTATGGCCTTATGGTCATAGGGTGCCTTAGGGCCATATGTTACTCTTTAGTATGAGGTGAAACCCTATGTAGCCACACCCTGTCTGCCCTTCTAAAGATTCTATGTCTAGTTTTATTTTAGTGACTACAAATGAATTTTAAGAAACTATATTACACCATATCTTACAAACACATATAGTGTACACTTTCTTTCCCAACTTTTTGCCTCTTTTTTTTCCCATCCTCCTACAACAGTACGCTCTACTCGTCCTCTTACAATGTGTCCCCTACTCTCCACAACCCAATTACAAGTATCCATAGTTTCAACATTTTCTGTAGTTATTGTTTTTTGTATTTGTAGGTTTATAATTTTTTTGTAATTAGAGATTTTTGCAGTTAGAGTTTTACAGTTTTAGGTCGCTTATGAGGAGTTTTCTGTTTTACAGATTTAGGTCCCTAATAAGAGTTTTTGTTTTGCAAATTTAGGTCCCTAATTAGTGTTTTCTGTTTTACATTTTTAGGTCTCTAATTAGAGTATTCTGTATGACAGTTTTAGATCTCTAATTAGATTTTTCTGTTTTATAGTTCTACAGTCTACAGTTTTACAGTTTTAGAGATGTAATTAATGGTTTTGGTTTATTGTTTTAGAGAGAGATGATTCACAACTTAACTAAAACGTAATTAGATTAATAAAAGTTAAACCGAATTAAGCAAAAATATAAGGGTTTCTACAGGTTACCTGTGAGTAAATCTATGTTTGATGAAGAGAGGCTGCAGCAGTAGCAAGCAGTCACTTAGGTGTGTTGAGGCCGCGGCGATGATGGTAACAGATTTGTGTTTGGCAGGTCGTGGCAACAGTCCTTCTATTGAAGGTTGTGGCGATGGCTTTGCGTAGATCTGTGCGCGTCGCAACGATGGCGTAGAACTGTATGCATAGGGAGAGAGGGAGAGAGAGACAGAGAAAGACAAGCTCTGTGCAGGTTTCTGTGTAGGTTTCGAGCAAGAAACGAGAGAGAGAAAGAGAGCGACAGCACGAAAAAATTTCTGGTAGAGAGAGAGAAAGAGAGAAATAGGTTAGTTAGGTTAGGTTAGAAATTCAAAATTCAAATTTTGAATTTAGAGGCTGTTCTCATGGGGTTGCAGTCGAGATTACTAGAGTTCTAGGCTTTGTGTGAAAATGAGACATAGCTCATTGGCTCTGAAATTGAAAGAGCTTTTCAAAAAAAAAAACGAGTATGGAAAAGAAAAAGTTGGTGCAAGGCTTTGTCAATGTCCATATCTTTGTAGTACGAGTGGAACGACACCCATGAAGCAAAATTTGACTCCAGAATCAAAATTTTCATAGTAAAAAATACACTAAAAATAGCTAAAGTTTTTAAAATTTTATCCCAAAAATTGTGCGCTATTTTTTTGTCCAATATCAATAAGTGTATTTGAAAACCCATTATGACAAAGTTTGCCACAGCGTAATTTTTTGTATAATTATTTTGAAAAAAATAATTAAAAAATATTTATATTTGAATGTGGCATGAAAATGCTTCGCTTTTTTATTTATGCCACTTGCGAATATTGTTACGTCTCCCATGAATGGCTGAAATTATTATGAAGACACCTCATCCACCCCCGGGCCCACACCATAGGGTGGCAATGTTGGAGGTCAAGGATCAAAGCGTGCACTCGGTTCCATTTGGAAATCCTATGTCCTAGGGTTTTCTTCTTCTATCTTGTGAGATCCTTGTGGCCCTATGGTGAAAATATGAAAGCTTGTGGACCTAGGGCCATAGGGTGGCAATTTATAAGCTCAAGAGCAATAAGTTGCCCTATATTCCATTTGGAAATCCTATGGACCTAGGGTCATGGGGTGACAATGGATAAGCTCCAATACATAGCCCTATGTTCCAGTTGAAGATCCTATGGCCCTAGGGTCAAGACAATGTATAAGCTCAAGAGCCATATGTTGCCTTATTTTCTAGTTGGAGATCCTATGGCCCTAGGTTCATGGGGTGGCAATATGTAAGCTCAAGGGCCATAGGGTGCCACATGTCCCATATGAAGATCCTACGGCCCTAGGGCCATGGGGATGCATTGGCATCTTGGCCACCTTAAACCCATACCCTTGAGCTTAGGGGACTTAGGTTGTCTCATTATCTGTTGTGAGATCTTGTGGCCCTAGGGCCATAGGGTGGCAATGTATAAGCTCAATGGCCATACATTGCCTATGTTCCATTTGGAAATCCTATGGCCGTAATGGGGTGGCAATGTATAAGCTCAAGGGCCATAGGGTGCCACATGTCCCATATATAGATCCTATGGCCCTAGGGCCATGGGGTTGCATTGATATCTTGGCCACCCTTGAACCCACACCCTTGAGCTTAGGGGCCTTAGGTTGTCTTATTGTATATTGTGAGATCTTGTGGCCCTAGGGCCATAGGGTGGCAATGTATAAGCTCAAGGGCCATACATTGCCTATGTTCCATTTGGAAATCCTATGGCCCTAGGATCATGGGGTGCAATATGTAAGCTCGAGGGCCATAGTGTGCCACATGTCTTATATGGAGATCCTATGGCCCTAGGGCCATGGGGCTGAATTGACATCTTGGCCATAGGTTGTCTTTTTGTATGTTGTGAGATCTTGTGGCCCTAGGGCCATAGGGTGGCAATGTATAATCTCAAGGGCCATACGTTGTCCTATGTTCCATTTGGAAATCCTATGGCCACAGGGCCATGGGGCTGCATTGACATCTTGGCCACCCTTGAACTCACACCCTTGGGCTTAGGGCCATATGTTGTCTTTTTGTATGTTTTGAAGTCTTGTGGCCCTAGGGCCATAGGGTGGCAATGTATAAACTCAAGGGCCATACATTTCCCTATGTTCCATTTGGAAATCCTATAGCCCTAGGGTCATGGGGTTGCAATGTATAAGCTCAAGGGCCATACATTGCCGTATGTTTCATTTGGAGATCCTATGGCCCGAGGGTCATGGGGTGGCAATGTGTAAGCTCAAGGGCCATAGAGTACCATATGTTCTATATGGAGATCCTATGGAACTCACACACTTGGGCTTGGGGGCCATAAATTATCTTCTTGTATCTTGTGAGATCTTGTGGCCTTAGGGTCATACGGTGGCAACGTATAAACTCAAGGGCCATAAGTTGTCCTATGTTCCATTTGGAGATCCTATGGCCCTAGGGTCATGGGGTGCCAATGTATTGGGCCATACGATTCATGTATTGGCATCTTCAAACTCTCATATAGCACCTTGTGGCCATATGTCCATAGGATGTATTTTGGCATAAGTCCAGAGGATGTATATATTGGCCATATGATGTTATATACTTGTCGCGAAACGCCCTATGGCCCTAAGGCCATAGGATGTATAAATTTGACATAAGTACAGAGGATGTATTTATTGGCCATATGATGTTATATACTCATCATGAAACACCCTATGGCCCTAAGGCCATAGGATGTATATATACTTGACATGAAACTCCGTGAGGTGATCTTGGGGAATCTATATGTCCTCTTCATGAAACACATAAATATATCACCCTATGGCCCTAAGGGCATAGGATGTATATATACTTCTCATGAAACACCTACATACATACTTGTTATGCTTTATGCTACGTAAATCAATATACTCTGCAAGCGGTTTGTTTAACAAATATTCTTGCAAATATTCTTGCAGGTATGGCTAATTTCAATCATGGTGATAGAGTGTGCATGTTTGTAGCGACACAAAAGGTTGCCATTGGGACTGTATTTGAAATAAATCCAAGTGCATATTGTTCTGGCATGCTTATTGGGGAAGGCAATGGATCGATGTCAGTTGATTTGTGTTTTGAAAAGAAAGCACTCATCCCTTTTACAACAATGGATGCATTGACAGTGGGAGATGCTTTTCATTGTATTGTGAAATGGAGTAGTGGGTTGTTGCAACATATAAATGAGATGTAGTACAAAGGGGCTTCTATGCATGAGGCTGACAAAGCAGAAGGAGCATTGGATGCACAATTTAATGGAATGAGCTACAGAGAGGTTTGGAAGGATAAGAGGGTTCAACTTTGGGATGAAAGCAAAACACATGTAGTAGCAGAAGGGGTTGTCATGTATGTGTGTCCGTTTGAGTCTGTAAACTTCGGTGAGCTAGGTGAAGATAACATTGGTATTGTTATCAAAACATCCTATGCAGATGAGGCTACTATTTCTACAGAAGCTAGTGTATGCAACATTAATCTAGTTTGTTGGCCTATCAAGAGAGTGACAACTATGGATGGAAAATAATTGTTATGCTATGAGGATCTGCATGCTATGCATGCATTACAAGACACATACATTGAATCAGCTTATTTGGTAGAGCCTATTTCAAAAAAGTGGAAATATTGCTTTGTAAATAGGAAGCCAAAAATGTCAGTGAAATATTCTAAGAGATCCAATCAAGCATCCCTAGCATCTGTCCAGCTTGTTTCAACCATACAATGTTGTTCCAAAAGGTGTTTTCAATATGCCAATCGAGATAAGGTCATGGCTATGCGCGATGAATTTTGGGGGCAGAGTTTGCAAAATAGAACAAACTATGTGTATTATACAATGTTGACTACATCGCGTGAGAACAAAACAACTACAAAGACATGCTATGTGTTTTCTTTTAATGGCAGTGAGGTTTGCAGTAGATCTTAGTACGAAATTCATGGCATTCCAAAAACTTCATTTTGTCGTTACCCTGAACATTTTGAGAATGGGGTTAGACGCTCAGTGCATGGTAATGATGGTGTCATGAGAAAAGGAAGAGACCATACAGAAATGGGAAGGGAATTGATGCGCTCTTTTGTTGATGAAAACTCAGAGAGAATGCCACATAAGAGTAGAACCATGGAAGATGGTACTAGGGAAACTTTGCTTGCAATACCAAACACGTACAAGCATGTAGACATTTACATGATTTCAATAAAACACTTGATAGTATGAGTCTCAAGCCAATGTCTAGCACGACATTCAATAGGATTTGGAATACAGAGTTTGCTAATGTGACTTTGTCAAAAACAAGTGAGTTCTCCAAATGTGTTGTGTGTAGTCGGATAAAGTCTCAAGTAGTAGAGTCAACAAAGGATGACGAGATGATTGCATGTTTGAAGGATGAACGTCGAATTCACATGTTGTAACAACAAAGTTGTAGGAATGTGTACTACACCTGGCGTAAGTTCTCCCAGTTGCAAAAGGATAAGTACTTATGCATTATACATGATAAAATGGATCAAAAGAAGACAACAATGCCTAGGTTTCATGTGAACTCAAAAGATTATGCGAATGCATATCAATTGCAAGTATCATTAACAGGTATGATAACACATGGACATGGTCATGGAATGTATGGTCACTTCTCACTTAATGGTCTATGGCCTTCAGATCCCAATGCTACAATTGGTTCCCTTGCATTATGCTCACAAAATCTGGAAAGAACAGAAAACCATGGACTAGGAGATTTATGCCATGACGGTATGCCACGCAACAATGTAACGTTATTCAATGCATTGAACTCAAGGGGAGCTCTAGACCTCCAAAACAAAATGAAGCAAGAGTGTGAGAGGAATGCATCAACAATGACACCACCGTTGGCCATCAAAGGATGTAATGAAGAGATTGTACACATACAATCAACTTCCTCTCAATGTGTTGTGGATACCATATCCACTCTTGTATTTCAAAAATTGCCTAAGAATCTTTTGCTACAGCTAGATAATTGTGCATGAGAGAATAAAAATCGATATTTATTTGCATACTTATCCTTGTTAGTAGCAAAAGGAGTTTTCAAAACTGTGCATTTGGGATTCTTAATGGTGGGTCATACACATGAGGACATAGATGCAATGTTTAGTAGGTTCTCAGAAAGATTGTGAACAGGAATGACATTCGCTTTTCCACATGTGATGGAACATTTTCAAAAATGTGAAAGCTCAGCTCTAGCACCATTTTTGATGACACAAGTTCCCGAATTTAAATCCTTTGTGCAAGGGTACATGTGTGACAAACAAGATGCTCTAGTCGGACACTCTAAGACACTTCAATTTCGTTTCTATATGCAAGGTGAAGTCCCAGTAATGCAGTAAAAAATTCATCCCAAATCACCTGCTTGGATGCCAAAGGATTCGGGAATTGAGTCATGGAAAAAAGATGACCAGGGAAAACCAAAATTACCAACAGGTTGTCCAGATGTGGTACCTATAGCAGACTATGTGAGAGATAGTCCGCTTGTTATTCAAGGGATTAAGTCATATCTTGAATTTTAGAAAAGATGTTCTCTATTAAAGGGAAAGGACCATGACTCCACAAAATACATGGAGCCAGTTATCATTTATTCGCAAAACATAATTAATGAGCTTGAACAACCAACCAATAAACACATTGGTGAATATACAACATTTTGGCCAAAGACTATAGGGAGTCATCAAATGCAAGAGATAGAGGAAGAGAGAGATGAGTTTCAAGGATATAAATAATTGAATGATCACTATGTTGGTCCTCAAAGTGCAAGGCCACAAGAGGCCTTTAGGCTTCAAATTGATGTAAGAAAAGGGGATCTTGTTCTTGTGAGACCCGCAGATCCTGAATATCCGATATGGCTAGGTGTGACAGAGTCAAACGTTGATGTAGACAAATCATCTCCTAACTACAAGAAAGTTTTGATTCAGTATTGGGCACCAAAACATCGAAAAAGAAATCCCACAATCCAAGAACAGTATGAGGATTGTTGGAAAAAGAGTTGGTGCTGCAATCTTGCTGACCCAAAGCGATGGGAGTGTGTTGATACAATTGTATGGTCATGGACTCCAAGGGGTGGGAGAATTGCGGAAACAATCAAGATCCCATCAAATGTCGTGGAGAAGGCACAGGCTAGCTTAATAACAGAAATTGAATAGCATTTCATATCTTGCTCATTGTTTTATTTCCCCGGCTTATGTATGATTTTATGAAGTATTTTTAAACATCCACATAAAAATAAAAATTTTAAAGGTGTTTCTCAACACCACCATTTTGTTGAGAATCTATCTCTTTTATGAAGTGTTTTGAAACACCCACATAAAAATAAAAATTTTAAAAGGTGTTTCTCAACACCACCATTTTCTTGAGAATCTATCTCTTTGTCACATTCCCAAATTAAATGAAAATTTTCCAAATTTAATGGGAAATAGGAATCCATAGGCGTTGAAATTAGTCCCAAAGTTGTGGGATTTTCCCATTTCATCTAAAATGGTTTTATGCATCATGCATGCATTCATGCAAGTTGTTTAAGAAATTATAATGTATTTACAATGCATCATATGAGTGACCATGATTGATGGTACCTGCTTGACTTGTCTTCTTGTATGGGATTATGTGGCCTTGAGTTATTATGAAGTGGTTGAAGTGTTCAACATCCATATTAAGAGTTTCTTTGAATGTTTTTTTTATAGTAACAAAGGGCTCCTAAGGTGATGTCTGAATGCTTTAGCAAAGGAAATGAGGTTTTGGTCATAGTATTCCATAATATGGCAACGCGGTTATCAAGGGATGCGAGGGAACTCTTTTACTTCAAAATAAAGACCAAAGTTTTTGCAATGCTAGAAAACACAACTTGTTGGAAGAGTGTTGATAGTAGTTACCTTACCTATCACCAAGAACCCTTCCGTCACTTCTTCATTTACATCAATGATAGTCTAAGAGATTGGTTTACCAACCTCAGGCTACTTCAACTCAAAATATAGCTAGCTCTAGGAGATATGTACTACTACTTGGCAATACGTTCCCAATTGCTAAGGATTGACGAAGTTGCCAAGAAGTTTGAAGCCCTTGTAGCTGTCATAGGGAAAGAGAAGCTAGAAGATAACTATAGACCTCGTTTTTGTGTGGGGGTTTAAGAGAATACCCAATCATGAGAGTGAGAAGACTATTTAGAGAGTTGGCTCCAAAACACCAATAATATTGTAACAAAATCATAAAAATAAAATTTTGATGAATAAAGAGCATAGACTGAGTTTTGGTCCACATGTTTACTAGGCCTTCTCTCTCCTTGTCTTGTTTTTAGATGGATCTTCTTGATTGTCTAGATGAACTCCCAATTGATTTTGCACGAAAAGCCTTTTTCAACTATGCAGTCAAATTCAATGTTCATTAGGAAGTTGAAGTGGGGCTGAGCTTTAAATGGGGCTAGTGGTTACCTTGTTCCAAACACTTACGTAGCATGGGAGTTGTATGTTGAAGCCCAACCTAAACATCAGACCCAAGTACGGGATAGGTATATGGTTGACCCACAACTTTGAGTCAAGGGAAAGTTTCAAGAAGGTGACCTCAAAGTACAAGGATATGTTCAATACCTTCACTTGTGCTCACTTCTGGACATACCAAGTCAAGAGATCATTCTTAGTAAGAAGGGACTCATTCTTAATCACAGTTCTATGAAGAATTCATAATCATGGTTTGGAGGAAGTCAAATGGCCGCAACCGATTTTATTATGTACCCCATGACTGGTTCAATAGAGTCTACAATATACATATGCTTAAATTCAATCCTCGCAACATCACTATCACCTTTGATGACTATGGGAAGCCTAGATACATTAGTGACTTTGTGCAAGTACATCCAATGGCAGTGAATTCAAGTAGATATTTCTATAGAGATGATATAAATGAGCGACACGCACATGTAAACTGCTTTAATGCAATACATGATGTGAATTTTAGTGCACAAGTTGAAATTCTAAAGTTTGCACGTGAGATGTAACAAATGTAAGTGTAGAACCTCCATTATAGGAACCAAAAATTGGTTCATAGGACCTTTTCGCATTTATGTATCTTACTGTTTGGGTCCCTGTAAAACCTAGTCTTTTGGTGATGTATAAAGGTGGTATTGTGCTCCTATGTTACTTGGGAAATTATTTTTGAATCCATGGCTCGATGTGAGAATGACTTGATGTATTGTTTTGGTCATTAATGTAATTTATTCACTTGGTTGAGTGAGATTTTCTATGTTAAAAAACAAGGTGAAGACTTCACAGTGGCCTCAAGAAGGAAACATTTTTTGTTGTAATAAATTGAGAGACTATTAGGACAAATTTGACATGTTAATGGGGAGAGAGAGAGAGAGAGAGAGAGAGGGACGTGCACGCACACACACACACACACACTGTCATATTTAAAATGTTCAAATGAGTATAGTAAGGCTACATTACAAATAAAACTTAAAGAATCATGATTGTCAGCACCTTTTGTAAGGTTCTTTCTCATATATATATATATATATATATATATATATATATATATATATGAGAAATAACATTTAACACTGTATACTAGCAATTCAAATAATTATTCTTCATATTCTATTAAGCAAGCCATGATGTGAACAATCAGACCCTTGTGCATGATGGCTTTCCGTTGGCTGGAATATCTACTTAAAGGCTTGGGGGTGCAATAGCGAGAGTCGTTTGTGAAACAAGGGGCTATTGCACGTACATAGTGCATCCTACAGCAAGATCTGCTGCTGTAAAGAAAGAGGGATTGGATGAATGTGCCCTCAGGGGGTTGTTCCGGAAGGGGAGCATCGAGTTGCTCCTCCCCTCGTCCCAGGTGTTTGGTGGTGCTTCAAATGGCATATTTTTGCTAGTAGGGTTGACAGCTCCCTTGCTTTTTTGCTCGCCTGATTGGGATCTTAGGCATGTTCCTTGGAGTCCTTTTGGCATGCAAGGAAATTTTTTGCACAACTTGCCTTGCATGGTGGCACCGGAGGTCTCTCTACCGTGGGTGAGCTCCCCTTGCAACTCGCATTTTTGGTGGCAGTTGCTTTAGTCTTCTACTGGTCTAACAATGCATGGCTCGTCGAAAAAGCCTAAATTTGGTGGCTTGTTCGAGGTGATGGAGTTGAATGATCCCCCCTTATGTAGGTAGATCTACGTAGGAAGTTCGGTTTTGGTCTGCTCCGATTGGTACAATGGTATGTTTTCACCTTATGGAGGTTCTGCTCGGGTCATGAAGTATCTATGACAGGGATAA
>NC_140960.1:17473693-17656193 GCF_014529385.1 Adiantum capillus-veneris | reverse complement strand
AGAGAGGAGAGAGAGAGAGAGGACTTCATCTTCATTCTTGCCAAATCTCTCCTTCCATGTGCCTTCACAATCATGTAGGCCCTATCTTCACCCTTCATGTCAGCATTATCTACATGATCTTCATCACCTCCACGGCTCGTGCCCATGAAGCCCTCGTTGATAAGGGTATCCTCTCCGCAACTCGCCTTGAAAACTCAAAAAGAGGACTCAAAAAATTCTCGGAAAGAGTCCACTCTGACACGGACTCCTTTATCTGGTTGTTGATGAAAATGACTATAGTTGACCTTCTTGCCTTAGCTAGTGTAACTCCAACAGGCTTCTAGCCTTTTCTTGCCCAACCTTGTCGCTATATGACACGTGAAGGCATTAATGGTGGAGGTTTAATTTGTCATTGATTGAACTTAGTCTTGCAAAAATACTAGCGCTTCCTCTACCAGATGCCCTTCGATCCCTAGACGTCATACCTCGAGGCACTCTATCTTAACCACCTAGGCTAGCACGTGACCCTGAGCATGATGCGAGGTCATACGTATAAAAGTCTTGGCCCCCTATTGTGGCGATCCAACATCCTGGATCCCGCTTGTCTTGCAGATTGAGGCGCATTTGTTGATCCCTTTACTCTGCCCCCATATCACTTATAGACGTGGCTTTCCAACCAAATCCAATGAATGGAGACACTCATATTTGCCTTTCCTAGCCAACAATGTTGTTTCAAAGCTGTATGTTGTAGCAGTCAACAACCTAGTCACCGCTTGGAGGGGGGTACCCTGTGGGGTGCTCAGACAAGTGCGTAGTAGGATTTCACTTTGTTCAAATTTTACAAAATAGAGTAAAACTTAATAGGAGTGGGACAAATCTACAAGGTAGTGGAGAGGCTCTAGCATGAGGACAACAGACATGTTAAAGGAAGCTAAGGAGTGGATCCTAGTTGTTGCATATAAGGGGATCACAATCTTGTAAGAGTCGCACGTGAAGGGAGGGGAAGATGTTGAAGCCCTGTGGGCATGGCTGATTATCCTACGGTCGAGAAGGTAGAGATGTTGACGATGGTGAATGTGTCGATCGAATTACCGTGGATTTTACTGCATCCAGCTCATTGAACCTTTTGATCGCACGCATTGTATGTGCACTTGTGTCGCTACTGTTGGAGGGCCTCTTCGTTCACTTTTGTAGTAGATCAAAACCTTCCTGTAGCATTCACAAAAAATGTGGCACTCTTCTATTTCTTCAAGCCGGGCCATTGATAACTAAGTGAATTGGTAGATGGACTGATGCGGCACTCACCTTCACACACACACACACACACATATACTTGCCCAAGCATCTACCATGGCTTGATTATCTATGACCAGGGGCCGTGCTTTGGGAGAGGTGTTTAGGGACTATGATAGATAGATAATATGTAGTTTGATGCTAAATGCTTCCTATTATGATTTAAGTTCATAAGTATCTTGTTGGGTTTTGCTCGTTTTTATGATTGCTCGGAAAGGTTTTCTCAGAGTTTGAAATTCCCAGGTGATGATCAAGTGGTTAGAAAACAAATTAGCAACTTCTTAGAAGTGCTTCATAGTGCTCGATGGTTCTTAGAAAGTGTTTAATTGTTAAAAATAAATTGGAAAGCAACATTAAAGCACATGCATCAAATGATCTTATTCTATGTTGTGTTGTCTATGTTATGGTTGGCAGGAGAGAAAGAATACTTTGGAATGTGAATCAGGGTTCTTGACGTCTCAGAAAGCATTCATGGTGGATACAACTATCCAATATGTTTAGCAAGATAGTAGAGCCTTCATGGTGCCTTCACCAAAAGGGACTTTATTTTGAAACCATTTGTGTATATTTTTGGCAATTGTGCTGCATGTGGGAAACCCCTCTCGGCTAACCACATGGAAGGGGTTTTCTTGCTAGAATATTATCATAAGTATCACCCATTTTTCTTTACATTATTGTGTGGCACCAGGTCATAGTGCAATTATTTAATTTGCAACGTAAAGATTCCAGAGATTGCCAAGCGTGGGGCACTCGGAATTGCATACACAGATCTCAGAGGTGAGTTCACTTTACTCATCTTAATTCCACTAGCCATGAGATCAGTCTATTGAGAGTCTAACATGATCATGTTCTTCACAAAAACTAATACTGAGAGTTCTTGTTTTCTTACCCTTGAAGAGAATACCACATAGCTATCTGATGGTTTTCAGTTGTTCAAGGACACAACCTTCCTTGCAAAGTGGATGTTGCACCAATAGTGGTTAAGGAGAACCACGGCAAGGCTACTATTGTGGATGAATCCAACAATATCTTGACCCACAATCGGGAAGGTAAAAAATAACCTTGATGTAACGTTTCATTTTGTTGGACCATCCTTCTCTTGTTTTACCCCAAACCTTGCTACGAGCCCATAATTAGAAACTCTGGATAAAGTGGAGGACACCAAGGATGAACCAATAGTGGTTGAGAAGAACCATGACATGGATACCATTGTGGATGACCCCAGAAAGCTCTCAACTGACAACCAAGACAATAAAAAGGAACATTGATGTAGAGTTTCATTTTGCTGGACCAACTTTCTATTGTTTTACCCTAAACCTTGTTCTGATCCTAGAATCAAAATTCTCGATAAAGTGGAGGACCCTGTTGGATGTAGAGATGTTATGGGTGATTGCATAAACACTAAAGAAGAAACCTAATCAATAGCCTAGGAAGGAGTACCCTCCATATCCAAAGGAACGTACTAACCACGACCCCTCCAAAACTCGTGCACAGCAAAAGCTTTGGTTTTCTTGTGCTATTTGTGTTATCTACTTTTTTGAATATAATTTTCTTTTTGTCTCGGTGTGTCAATCTCCACTGGAATTTATTGGGTGATTTTATGTGTATTGTAGTAAAAGTACAAGTCATTGTTGGTAATGACGGGCATTGGCAATGTAGTGAAGAAGACCTGTGGAATTTTGATTGGGAGACACCCCGGGTAGTTGAGTTTCATGTTCCTCACCTCGATGAGGACATATTAATGATATGCTTCTTGTCACTCATGGCAAGAATGAGGGACCAACCCCACATAATATTGCAAAGCTGCAGTTCGAGATTCTGAAGCAAGACAACTTTATGAAGCACTATGTGCACCACTTTGAAGAATGGTTTGTTCTTGGGGCTATCTAGATTGTTGAAGTATACACCTAGAACACATGCAATGAAAGAGACCTACAACAGAGGGTAGAACTATGCTTGGCTCAGTCCTGTAGTAGGTACTTGAGTGGGTGTATTCCAAGAAAGGCATGCAATAAAAGCTCATGGGATTTCAAGAGTCTAAGAAAATACCCTTTTTAAATTTGAGCACTTTTTGCAAGAGTTTCCAAAATTCAAGAAGGGTAACACCCTTCTTCTACATGACAAATATTATAGGTGTTGCTTGAATGATGAGGACTCCTATAATGTCTTACCTTCTCTCGAGACCCAACGAAAGAGCAATGCAAGAATTTCTTGCATTATAAAGTTTTGCCATTTGTCTACAAATGGAAGATATCAAAAAATTAATCAGAGATAGTCACTACATGTGCAATGGATGTAAGAAGAATTAAAGAGTAGTCTAAGCTTGCTAGAAGGTGACAAAAAACATATCATCTGGGGGCAAAGTTCTACCTCCAACACTGCGTTACAAGAGGGCTAGATACTTGTGACTATGTATGCATATATAACAACATCCATGATGGGTTTGATAGTGTAACTCATGATGGTGACTTCTTATGTTTTGTAAAATGTAAATGAATTTGACATTGTATTGTGTACTGAAACAATGATTTATAATGTGAAACCCGATTTTCTCTTCAATCAACTATTCCCTTGTGTGCCTTGCAAATTTTCTTATTATAAGTTGGCTTCAAATTGTTTTAGCTATTTGTCTTTGGGCTTTTGTAGGTGACTAAAACCATCTATAAGTGGGAAGAAGTGTAGGTTGTACCACTTGTAAACTTGAGACCACTTGCAAGTGGTTGAGAACCAATTGCAAGTGGTTGAGAAAGCTTTTTCAAGTGTTCTATGAGATTAGAACTATGTGTATAAGAGTGTTTTGGCATCAGTTGTAAACTAGGGACCACTTGCAAGTGGTTTTGAACCAGTTGCAAGTGGTTGAGACTTGTTTTGCAAGTAGTTTATGAGATTAGAACTATATGTATAAGAGTGTTGTGAAAAACACATCTAGGTGGTTTCAAGGACCACTTAAAACTTACAAGAACCAAGTAGTTCAAAGCACTTGCAAGTGGATGGCAATTTTCCTGAACCTTTTCTAACTAGTTGAGCCATCCGAAAGTGGTTGTGACTAACCACAAGTACTTGCAAGGATTAAAAAGCTTCAAAAAACCTTCAGCTATAAGGTCAAGAACATAAGTTTTTGTTAGGAAAAGTACAACAAAGGGGTACACAACCATACCTCAAGAGTATAATGTGCTCTAGAAGGCATGGTATCAAAAGGTATGCTATAGTAGATTTTCTCATACACATTACCACTCAAGATATAGACATTAGGCTTATCTTTCTCATAATACAAGGGAAACTTAAGGCATCTAATTAGGTGAGAGTACATGGAAGCACGAGTTCTATCATCTAAAAACATGTATCGATCGGAGCGTACCTTGACTTTATCATAAAAGTATCCCTCAACATAGTACGAGTTCTTCTTGATACAATTGTGCCATGCATCCTTTTGAGTTGCGATAAATAGCCTGTTCTCCATGCAACACCTCAGCATATAAAAACTAGTGTCTTCTTCCTCAATGTTGACTGCAAACTTACCTCCGACACAAAAGGCATTACCCAAATCATCATGATGACCAACATACATGGGTGTATCAATCTCCATGTCACTTAAAAAAACATCTTCATCTATGCTAGCCTCTGTTGGTATGATCTTCAAGTATCACCATGCTTCTATGCGAGATTTGTTTACACATATTCTCCATTGACCATGCACACAAGCATGACAAAAGCAAGACAAGTTTTTACGCCTTAGTGAAGTCATACCTATAAGAGAGAAGCCAAACATGCAATGCAAAGACTCATATTGGCATGCAATTCCATTGTATATCTCTTGGTACATCACCAGCCTTGATTTCTCAAAAGATCCTATCAACTTTATTCACTTATGGCCAACTTCCTTTCCTATGCTCATTATGGTGAGATAATCTACCATAGTTGTTGTATTATGCAGGGGGTGTCCATCCACCTTCAACTGCTCATGGGTCAATGTACTCTTGATGACTGCTCTAGCACCGTCATGTTCACCCTTTCCATGACCTGACCCAAAATAGTTGAGCATCATCTCAAGCCATGTAAGCTAAGTAATATCCATGGTAATATCTAGCGCCTTAACACTAGTTCTGTAATCGGACACTCAAATGGACTGAGACACTTAAGTGTCCTGTTTTTCTAGTAGCTTGTCATAATTATTTGGTGAATCTAGAAAAAACAATCATAGGTCATGTTCATATTTTAGGTTAGCTATGATGTCAAGAATATAGACAAATTTTACTTTTGCAAAAATTAATACCAAATTAAGATTATAATGATAAGTTTTAAGATGAAAAAATCATAGAAATTTAGTACAATTTTTAACAAAATTTTCATAAATTGAATATAACTTCTCATCAAAATAAGATTTTGCATATATTTCAAAGTGTATGGATATGAAAAAAATTATTATACGAAGAAATTGAGCTTCATAACCTAGTTATGGGACTAGATTTTTGTTATAATCAAAACACCAAAATCTTGAAAATGCTGACAAAGAGGAAAATTTTGGTCTTTCAAGGCCTCTTTCATTAACATGATGAGGTTATGGAACAAAACCTAAGGTGTATAATGTATCTATAGGTCAATACCCATCAACTAAGCATTTTTCAAGGGTTCAAACTCATAGGCATATTGTAATTTAAACTCATTTTAAAAAAATTGTAGTGCGTAATTTCTTGCAAAAAAAACATTGCTACGAAAAACTAATGAAAGTTTGTATATAGATCTCCCAATTGTGTCCATATGAGGTACTTGTATACAAATAAGTGAGATGAATGGAAAAATCCAAAAATAAACTTTATTGTAAAGCCTATCTTTGATAAATAAAAAATCATAATTACAACATGTGCAGTTTTTTGAATATGCCATAAATCACCAAATGTGGCTTGCATAACCATTAAAGATTATCACCTTATGTAATGGAGTCATAGAGCTAGTATATATGCATCATAAGAAATTGTAAATTTAGATGAACTAAATGTTTTTTGTGATCATTAATTGAATTTGTGAACGTTGCATATTTGACCCACATGACTTTCTATATTTAATTCTAGCCACAAAGGATTTTTTCTCACATGAAAATTGCAAAAATATCAAACACATATATAAGTAGCTACCACGGATTATTGCATGCACCCTGCTCATTTTTTACTTAGGCTAGAGTACGAATTTTAATGAAACATTGAATGATGTTTTGCATAGGTTCTTTCCATGATTGTAGTTACTATTGAGTTTATGATAAAAAATGAGGATTATAATTTCTATGAGTACTTTGAATAACATTTTATAAGTTTGTGTAAGCATTTCTTGAGATGTGCTTTAGATTTCATGTACCATTTTATTTAAATTCGCAAAAAAAGGACACTAAAGTGTCCTTTTTAGTACCAAACTAGTGTTAAAAAGAAATAAGGAGCAAAGTATGCTATGTATTTGCAGCATACTCTCCTATCTCCTCCTCCATCACACCTGCACCCTCGAGATACTTCGCTATTCTACCTCCCCCTATCTCTATCTCTCTCCCTCTCCCATATCTCTCCTCTCTCTCTGTCTCTCTCTCTCTCTCACACACACACACATGTGCACACATGCGCACATGCATGCACACACATGCAAACACACTAAAATATAAGCGCACGTGCACACACACACTCTATTACGAACCGCTTTTGAAGGCGTTTTTGGACAAAGGAGCTAACTGCGATCTACTTTGGACGCTCAACCTAATTGTCACTGCCTCTACAATCAAGGTAAACACATAACACCCCCCCTCCCCCTTCCTCTTTCCCCATTGTATTCTACACACACACACATGCATGCATATATGCACGCATGTGCGCACACACACTCACACAAAGATTAAAACAATAAGAAAGAGAAAGTGCACATACCTTGTTTATTTTCCCGTATGATTTAATAAGGATTAGGATTTATGATTTTTTGTTGTAGGTTGTTTGGGTATAGTATATTAATTTCTTCATGGCCATTGTAGACTTAAAAAATGATGCTTTGTTTGTAAATGGATATTAGGGTAGATTAATATTGTTTGTGATTGTGTAAAATAGTTAAAGATTAGCGTGGATAAACGAATAGATAAAGAGAGAAGAATGGAGAGAGGAAAGTAGAGAGAGAGAGAGAAAGAGAAAAGTACGGGAGAGAAAGAGAGGGAAAAAAACAAGCACATGACATGTAATCTCTCTCTCTCTCTCTCTCTAGTTCAAAAGACTTATCAATGACTAAAAACAAAAGGACATGGTAAGACAAAGCTTTGAATGGGACACACAGTTGTACATTGAGACAGAAGGATTCTACAAACCTACTTAGGTGTTGTGGACAATACCACCAAGATTTTGAAGCCAATGAAATAGTCATTTCACAAAAAAATAATGTCCATGAAAGCATCAACTTCGTATTGCAAAGCTCCTGATGTGAAACCAAGGAGT
Organism: Adiantum capillus-veneris; assembly: GCF_014529385.1. Classification (NCBI taxonomy): domain Eukaryota; kingdom Viridiplantae; phylum Streptophyta; class Polypodiopsida; order Polypodiales; family Pteridaceae; genus Adiantum; species Adiantum capillus-veneris. The sequence continues at coordinate 17,648,466 of NC_140960.1, read as the reverse complement.
CCACTACATAAAAATTGCATATAGCACGTTCCAACAAGAGGTATTTAAATAATTTCTTTCCTATATATTTTCAAGTATATATTATCCCTTATGTATGCGTTTTGGTAAAAAAAACTAGCCCTCATCGAGAGGATTTGTAAAAATAGAAAATTTTCTTGAGTTAAAGAGATATAGTAGAGAGAGAATATGGGGTAAAGAGAGATAAAAATAAAAAGTTATAGAGAGAGAGGGAAAGAGAAGCGGGGAGAGAGAGAGAGAGAGGATCGACTTACAGAGGGAGAGAAAGAGGGAGAAAGAGGGCAGAGATAGAGAGGGAGACACTATAAGAAGAGTAGTCTATAACCACTAGCATTGCCGTGGAAAAATAAAGAACGCTAGAAAGAGAAAATGTTGCGTACATGGCAATAACCGCGGCTCATATTGCGGTAGTGGTTTGAAAGAAATAAGCACGGTAATAGATGCGGTAATATATCTTTGTCTATTGCCACTTGTATTACCGTGCTAATTACCGCTAAACGTCTATTCAAAAATAAAAGTGTTCATTTGGGGTGGCCCAAATGAGCACCTTTACTTTTGACTTGGATAAAACAACAAAACATCAATTGTTTTTTGAAAGTGTATACAAAAAACCCAAAGAATTGAAATTGAATTTACTTTATCTTGACAATTTAATGTGCAGAAGATCAGCTATTTAAAAAAGTTATAATTAAAATAAAAATAGTTGTATATACATTGTGCCACATTGAGACTTTACAAAAGTTTGGACAAATATTTTTCTATCTAGTCCTTCTCGTTCTCGTCGTTTGATCTAGTTTGGACAAATATTTTTCTATCTAGTCCTTCTCGTTCTCGTCGTTTAGAGGCATGTATGTTTGATCGCCTTGAATCTACATAAACACAAACCAAATTAAAAAATTATCAACAGCTCAAAACAATCAATACAAAATTATTTGTTTAAACTTACCGCTTGTAGTGATCCAACCATTGCGTCAACATCGCCAAGTATCAAATTTTGTATGTCGCTCCCAATACTTGACCATCTCTCTGGTTGGTCGACTAAGAGTGATATTTTCCTGAGTTAGCAATAACGATAAAAAATCATCAACTATAATCTTTATAATCACCAATTTAGGTTGTAATTTAATCAATCTTACATATTTGTCATTCCAAGTTGCTTTGCCTCCCGAGCCATAGTGTGTGGGAGTTTGTCTAGCGCAACACCACAACACGCCGTGCAAAAAACAATGTGGATACCGACAACTCAAGGCTTGTTTTAAAAGTAAAATACACTAGAATAATCATCGGAATAGACACTGGTACGGTGTTGCCGATATATGTACCAGTATTTTAGCCGTCAGAATAAGCTATGAAAAGGGTGTTGTAATAAACACTGAAATAAGCTCCGGTGTGATATTTTATAATACCGATGTCTATTTCGAGGCCTGTACTAGCATCTCTACCAAATTCTATACCAGCGGAAGAACCTACAAATTTATTTTTTCGGCAGAGAGGGCTTGGAATTGATACTGCAACAACAAAAGACAACCCTCTCTGTCGAAGGAAGAGTGCACAAGCAACCGCACTCCACTTACAACTTGACACTAAAGAGCAAGTGTATACAAATTAGCAAAATTGTAAGAAGAAAAAAACCACAAAATTAAAAGCTTAATCATGACAAGTTCTCAAAAGCATAACCATAACGTCAACTCCCAAACCATAGGCACAACAACATAAAGATTTTATAGCCATAATTCAAAACATGACTCAAAAACTGAAAAACCATAAACATAAGCCACTTGCCATATCAGAACCATAACCATAACTTTCCTGTCATACCATAAACATAACAGCCATATCATCATTCTAAAACCATAACCATCACATGATTGCCATACCATCATTGCAAAACCATAACCATAACTTGATTTCCAAACCCTAACCATAGCATGATTGTCATACCACCATTGCAAAACCATAACCATAACTTGATTGCCAAACCATGACCACAACCTCTATGCCATACCATAACTGCAAAACCATAACCATAACCTAATTGTCATAGCACAATCATAATTGCAAACAGAATGCAAAACCATAAACATAAGCGTGAAATTGTACATGTATACAATCACTAAATAAGATAGTATCAAGAAGACCATACCTACAAGAAAGAATGTATCGAGAAGACTATATCAAGAAGACCCTCACGGTAATTCCTCCCAGTCCAAGGCCTCTCCCTCCTCGTGCAGTTGGGTCAAAAGGGCCACAGGTCCATGCTGGTACCCATACTTCTCCTCTCAGCGTGTCAGAGGGCGCTTCACGACAACTTCCTATAAAATTATGATTTAATCATAAGATAAATCTTCCAACAGCATATGTATAATACTTACAAAGTCATGTCAAAGTGTGTCGTAGCCTCCACTCCCAAGATGTGACACTCCAACAGACTCCAAGCATGCTCCGATTGCATCTCTCTGCTGCTAAAATCTATCAGGATTGTCTTGTGTCTCTTGTGCAATCCCCACCCACTCCTTTGTATCCAACCATTCTAGCTTTGGACTACCGTCCTTGTATTTGTCTCTCTCCTCTGACCGACGGTGTGACATTGTGGACTTTGCCACACCCAAAATCCAGTCATTTGAGACCGGATTGTACCCCTCTACTGGCATGTACTCTTTGTGAATGGCCTTGACGATGTAACTCTTTCTTTCATAATCTTGATTATCCCAGATCTCCATCACAAATGGCTAAACTAAAATATAGAGAGTTGTCAAATCCTCTATCGCATGGTCTTTCCGACTCTATCTGCCACAACGGTCCCATTATCGCTCTTGTACATCTTGCTAGGATCATGCTCATATGATCCCCAAGGTGTACGTGGTGTGCCAATCGGTGAACTATCTACTGAAGAGAGTGGTGGATGCTCTCTTGGTGGTGTAGATGCATTGGTAAAACCTCTACCACAACAACCACCTCTTGCAGCACGACGCAGATCTTGTCTCAAGGATGAACCACCTGTTGGTATAGGGGGCACACTCGATGGAGGTGTGGGGCCGGTCGGTATAGGGGGCACACGAGTCCTAGGCGTAGGGGCAGCCGTATTAGGTCTAGAGGAATCAGATGCCCAAAGTTTCTATGTGTATCTAATCTGCTCTATTGATAACTCTGTAAAAAATGAGCCCATCTGCTCGGGTGACATGCCAACCTGAGTGGCGAGAAAACTAGAACTAGGAGAGTATTTATCATCATCGGCCATGGCTACATATACACAAATAACATAGATAAAATACACTAGTTTACAAAAGAAACACTTAATCAATACAAATAACAAAGAAACCAAGCTACAACACAACTCGATGAATGTATTTAGTATTGTAGACTAATAAATAGAGTTTTACATAAGAGTTCCAAGATAAAATCAGTAGTTAATCTCTCATCTTTGATGAGATCTGATGCACCAAAGATGTCTATCTCAATCTGTACTTCTGCATCTTTGTCATCAAAATCCACTTCTATGTGCTCTCCGCATCAGCTTCAGTATTTGAAAGCTCATCTCTAGGTTCAGGCATATGCTCACCACTAACCTCCTTGAACCACTTGAAATCAAAGATAAAAGTACCAAAATTTCTAAAGCTAATCTTCAAGATGTAAAATGTAGCCTAAGTATTCAAGCTTGCTAGTCTCTGTGTTCTCATCCCTGGCACTACTCCTACTTTCTTGGACGAAGCTTGCCCTGACACCACTATTGAAGGTGGCCCTTTTTTCATCTATCCGTTGCACTCTAAAGTGTTTACCATGCGACCACAAAGGTCCATATTTGTGATACTGTAGCCACAAAATTGAAATAGACTTAAGGTTATCAAAGTAATTTCATCATGTGGAGCTTGAAAAGGAAGTTACCGTAAATTGTACATGCCAATTGCAGCCCCTTGACATATCCTCTTTCTCTTCATTAATCAACACTCTGTTTCTCTTTGCCTCTGAGATGGTCGCATCTAACCACCACCCAGTTGAAAAGTATGGTAATTTTTACAGATGATGTGGAAAAGGAAGGTTTCTAGTGGCATGGTTGCGCTTGAATTATAGGCAATTTGTTAAGCGTTGTTGCTTTTCCCCTTCGTACCTCTCTAGACACTTTTTCATGATGTCTGAGTTGAGAAGGAAAAATCTCACAACCTTTTCTTGCATTGTGATGTCCAGCTTCCTAATGATGCCTTGTTCCTGCACCTTGTCCCCTATCACCTTGATGTTGACCTCAGTAGTCCATATTTGGGGAATCTCTGGATCAATTGAGCCAAAAAATTCATTAATGAGGACAAGAGACTCTTGTACAAGCCATCCTTCAACCATGTTACCCGCGGGGGGAGCCCTTTGACAAACAAACCCCTTTAAAGTATTCATAAATCTCTTCAAGAAGAACATCCACCTGCTATGAACTACCCCCCAACTACAACTTCATCGTCCACATGCACAAGTAGGTGCATTTGGATGGTAAGAATGTTTGATGGAAAATAATTCTCCACCATATACATTGCTTCAATAGCATTTAAGCGTGTTGCATCAATGTTGTCTTCTCTTATCTCTTTTGAAATGATCCAACTACAAGCTCATTAATTTTTTAGATTGTTCTTCTAATGTCATCTGTCAAAAAATCCTTTATGGAAATTGGTAAGATAAAATATAAAAAATTGTGCCAATTGTGGGATTTAAGACCAATAAGATTTCCATCTCTCGTTAAAGCCATTTTCAAACATCACATGCACCTAGTGGGAGTCTTGAATGAAGATATAGTCTTCTTCACTTATTGCTCTTATGCACGACTCAAAACCCATGGAACTTTTGGTATAGAAAACTTGTTATTGGTTTTAAGTGGAGGCCATATCTCTGCATTGACCCACAGCTTGTAGGTCATCTCTTTGGGCCTTGCTCTCTCTTTTTCCAGTGATGGTTTTCCATATGATCTCCCCCACATTCTTGAAGATGTGCATTGGGTCACGCAGATGATTAATCAGTAGGTCACTCCAGAACGAAAGTTCATGGAAAATAGAAAGTCTTTTCATTCCAGGTGGCATGAAGTCTCCCCTCTCTAGCCACATGTTCCCAATCGCTCGCTTTCATTGGATGCATGTCATGTTTGCATATGTTTGTTCCACGTAGCTCATTTCCTTCAGGCAAAGTTCTAACATGCTCCTCATAATTGTCTTACTCAAATGATCAAAGCAGCGGAAACCAAGTCAAGGACCACATTTTTTACATGCATGATTGCTTGAGTAACTCAAGATTGAAAAATCACAAAATTAAAATATAAAAGCGTTGGCATAGTGAGGAATAACATGTATGTGAGGGTTTCAAAGGCCCTTATCTGAACACTCATCGAAGCCTAGCCAATTGTCCATGGTCCACATGAGAATGCCTTGCTCATGTACATTTTTTTGTCCGATTGGTTGGGACATATCAACCACATCAATTCTTGTCCACAAGATTTGGACCTCTTCTATAAGTGGTGCCAGATAGACGTCCATGTTCTTTACTTCGTACTTTCTTGGGACAATGAGTGACAATAACAGATGGCCCTTCTTGATAGCTAGCCATGGTAGAAAATTATAATTAACCAAACAAATAGGCCACGTGCTCCATGACAAACTTCGTAATTCAAATGGGTTTACTCCGTGCATTTCCAAACTAGAGCAGATACATGGATGCTCATTCTTAAATGTAGGCCAACTTTCCTCTATGTGCTTCCATGCAAGAGAGTCATGAGTTACCCGCATCACATCATCTATCGATCTAGTATTTGAGTGCCATGTCATCAAAGCGGCTATAGACTTGCACCTGAACATGCTCTTTATTCTTGGAATGATAGGAAAGTATTGAAGGACCTTTACAAGGATAAATTTTCCTTGTGTGTCGTCTCTATACCTATTTGATCCACAATTGGGACACTATTTCAAATTTGCATACTCATCGCAAAAAAGTAAACAATCATTAGGACAAGCATGTATTTTGTGATAATCCAAGCCTAAAATAGTAAGAAGCACTTTTAGCGGCTAGATGGGTAGGGTGCAAGTGATTCCATTTTGGCAAGGTTTCCTCGTTGAGCAACCTGTTGTTACATGAACAAGTCAACCCCTTCATCACATTACTGAATTAAAATTTGCACTTTATATGCTTAGGATACAATTTATTCACCTAAAAAGCTCTGTGTGACAGAGGTGTCAAACCACCCGTAAACAGTACCACAGGATAATAATCTCGTCTTTATTGGTCAATGACTATATATTAGGGTTTTCGAAGTCTGTGTGTGCTTTGAAGTCCAATGCGTTATTTTAATTTGTTTACCAAAGTCCATTTGTGTTTTTTGAAGTACAGGAGTCATTTCAAAAGTCTGTTTTCATTTTTCCTACTATTTGTCACTAGCTCTAACCTAACCTATAACCTAACCTAATCTAGCCTATAACCTAACCTAACCTAGCCTATAACCGAGATTCGTTTGCGTTTTTTGAAGTACACGAGTCATTTTCGAAGTTCGTTTGTGCACTACAAGAGGTTGTGTGCAATTGTGATGTTTTTAGCGACGGAAATACATTGGGTTTTTATACTCCCCGGCATCGCTAAAAGTGTCAATACGGGAACATCTCTATGAGCATTGCTATAGCCGTCGCTATATAGCAACGCATATAGCAACACATATAGAAATGCTTGTAGCGATGCTTACAGGCTACCTATAGAGACGCTCATAGGGATGTTGCAGAGCCTTATATAGCAATGCTTATAGCGACGCCCGAGAGTATAACTTAAATGAATCCAAGACAAGCCTAGATTCACCTTTGAAAAAAAAGTGCAAGCTTAGGTATAGACCCAAAGTAGTCATCCACAAGACAATATAACCATTAACTCCATCATCCATAGTATTGTTTGTAGAATAAAGATACAAACCTGACAAAAGTAAATTGATGAAAGTAAATCAATGACAATTGTAGACATCATAGGCAAAATCACTTGATTGTTAAGCTTTGCAAATGTAATAGTTACAACACCATTGTCATTATTGAGAAAATATACATGGTTTTCCAATAGTTACAAAAAAACGTATACACAGCATCTCATGGTACATATGCTATGACAAAAGGATATTAATGCTATCTAGCTACGGCTAGATTGACGTCGTCTAATCAGACGTCTCATCACGTCCAAGCGGTGTATCTATCAGATTCTACAAAAAAAAACAATAAGATAGCTTTTTGTAAGTATAAACATATAATTTACAAAACAATACATCAAATAGAAAAGAGTAAACCCTAATACTAACCATGTCATCACGGGAACTCAGAATGTCCATTAGGTCGTTTAAGCCCTTCTTGCCTGCGTATTTGCGCTCATACCGTGTGGGGTCATGTCCTGTCATCAACCGCTATTCAAAACATAGAAAGAGTCCATTATGTTAGAATTTAAAAACCCCTAAACCCTAAACTATCAAACCTAAAGAGCAATGCAAAAACACTTACAAAATCGGCCTCAAATGATGCCCACCTACCGCTCCCCAAGTGGTGCGAGCACCCTGCCTCTACTCGCACTTTGGCTGCCTCCTTTTGTTGCTTTCACTTGTCAAGATTCCTGTGCGCTGCTTTCTTTGCAGTCTTCCAATCTTCTTTGGCCAGCCAATGTGGTCTTTTCCACTTATGCTTTATTGCTTTTTGCACTTCAAAAACGCTTGTGCTTGCAGTATTCGTGCATTTGAACCTTCATCAGGTCTTCATTGAAGCGGTCATCTTGTGTTGACACGGGAAACTCGTCATGCAGCATGCTGATGACTCTGTCTTTTAATTCACTTGGTACTTCACACCAGGTGTTTAGTATGTAGTGTCTAAACACCTGAGAGAAAAGACCGCGCATGCACAAGATCACCTTCTTGTCTTCATCATCCAAGATGATGCGGCTGTTGAAGCTGACGGAGTAAGGCAAGCCCTCTATCTTGTGATGCATGAACCTGGGTGTCCCGAAAGGGTTTCTAGCGGCGTGTCGATGGGGGTACGAATGTCAGGTGTCTCCACTGGAGTCTGGCCCCCGAAGCAAGGAGTGTTGACTGGGGTGACTCCTAGAGGAGTAGGTAGTAGTGTGTAGCTAGGAACGGTCGTCAGCCGCACAAAACCTGGCGTAGATGGCGATACCGTGGATGGTGTGTCGGCGAGCAAATAAGGCAAAGGTAAAGAGCCTCGTCAAACACAAGGGGGTGTTGAGGCATCAGTGGCCGCATCCCCACAACAACCGTCGCCGCCACCTCTAGAGCGTCGGTGCCTACACGAGTGTGAAGATCATCTCATCGACACGGAAGCTTTAGAGCACGCTGAATGCTCCAAAACATAGGGAGATGCTGAAGGAGTAGAATGACATGATGGTGCTCCAAAGCAATGACAATCCTCGTACCACCTTCGCTACTGGGTGACAAAGAAGAAAGAAACTCATCATCATCCCTACCTACATTAAACACACAAACATCTAATCTTAATATTGAATGAATCGAGAAGAAAACATGGACAATTAGAGAGAGAGAGAGAGAGAAAGAGAGAGAGAGAGAGAGAGAGAGAGAGAGAGAGAGGACTCATAAAGGGAGAGGGATTCCTGTGTAGAGAGATTTCATTGAAGTTCTTGTGAATTTTCAAAAGCACTACGCTCCAGGTGCAATGGAGACTGAAGCTGCAATCGCGAAGGTGATCCGTCTCTGCTCATAGATGTTGCTCGCCCCACCACTAGATCTAGTTGATCGGGTGAAAGAGACGCTAAAAAGAAGTAGTAGTGCTTCTTAGTGTCTCTTTCACCCGATCAACTAGATCTAGTGGTGGGACGAGCATCATCTATGAGCAGAGACAGATAACTGCCTTCATGATTGCAGCTTCAGTCTGGTCCATCGCACTCGGAGCGCACTGCTTGTCGTCCTTGCTTGTGAGGACATACCTGGAGCATATGTACCTGGAGTGGATGCAACAACGATTAAATGCAATGCTACCCTTGATGCAAATAGACAAGAATGGACAAGAAACCACGTGAATACAATATATATTATAAAATGGAGTAAAATTGTTGAAATACAATATTTATGGCTTTAAGAAGTCTCTCTTTCATTCTCGCATAGCTCAACATAAATTTATATATCTATATAGAGCTCTGTGTTTAGACAGATGTCCTCCGTTTCATTTTGTAGATCCTCTGCATGCACCCCATAGAGAGTAGCAGCTTGATGCTCGTCTCGCACCACCTCAACGGCTTCTGACTAATCATCTTCTCTGATCTCCTCCATTGATGCCACTGTGATTGGCACATGGTAGCCCTCATACAGCCGTGCACTACGAGGGACTACCTCTATGAGGTACCACCAGTTTGACGCAGACTTTGTTAAATGAAATATCACCTGCCAAAGCCACATAACTTACATGAGAGCTTCCAAGCACATAACTTCTAAAATTGGATATTAAGTATTTATATACTTACTTGTTCACAATGCGCGGGTAGTACGAAAGTGTCTCTTAGGTCAGTCCATTTCTTAGCTGAATCTACCTCAAGGAAACCAGACTCTCCTCTACGCACATTAGCATTGTGATCCTCCATGATTATCTTGAACCATTGCACGTCAAAAAAGTCGACAAAAAATTCTCTATAATCAATCCTCAAAATCTCTTATAGCATGCCGAAGTAAGTGAGTTCCGCCACCACAGGATCTGCATCAGAGGACCGTCTTCGACTAGACTATTCAAATTTTGCCATGATTCCACAATCTTAAGTAAACGCTTTTTTTCGGTCCGTTCCACCCTAAAATGTCAACCTTTACGTCATGCTGCTGTGTATGACTTATACTACAACAAACAAAGATTATGAGTGGCCCTTCAAACATCTAGAAAGTCACTAGTCGTACATTGCAAACTTATCTTGGTCACGTAACCCCGAGAGTACTCCCACTCTTGCTCAGTCACTTCTTCACCGCACTGTTGTGCACTTTTCAATTGGTTGTAATCATATTAAGCTCATGAATGTTGGTATGCTCTCCAAACCCGCCGGATAATGTATCGGTGGTCGTCTTCCCAGTCTCCACTCAATCCGTGCCCTTTGTCGCTGTTGCTTTGCAACCTCGTATTATGAGATCCACTTTTGCATCACTGGATTGTGAAGCATGCAAAATTGATTGATTTTAGCCTCTAGATCTTCCATCATCTTCTTCTCAACACCGAGATTGCAAATGACAATCCCAGATATGCGCTCATCATCTATGGTTCGCCATAGCATGTCCTGGGCTTTATCAAATCCGTTTAGCCACTCTCCAATGTAAATTAGAGACTCTGATACCAGCCAACCTTCTGCCATGCTACCCTCTGGACGTAGGCTTCTGACGCATGGTAGTAGGAAAGCGTTTCTCAAACATGCACACAACCTCCGTAGCGTTTAGTTTGGCGAATGGTATAGAGTCTACGTTGATCTCCTTTTGTGAGATCCATTGCACAACTTTTCAAGTTTCTAGGTTGTGTTACGGACGTCAAGAGACAAGCATCCCTCAATGGCCACCGGTAAAATAAACTGCAAAACACGTGCATCAATGATATTAAAGTCCATACACAAATTTGTTACACCATGCCCACTATGATATATTCCACTTCAAACATACCTGACACATTTTATGCCAGTCGTGTGACTTCATACCGGTAAGCTTTCCTTTCCTTTAGTAAAACATGTTCAGAGCGAGTGTATTACACCAGTGGGGGTCCGCACATATCAAATGGTCCCTTTTACTTTGCATTCTTGGGATCCTGTGAGAATCCATGGCTCTTTAGGGAGTTTTATCGATCCATTGGATGCTGTCTGCGATCAATATTTCTCCATACGATCCACATTTCTAAGGTCAACCATGGCTCCCAAAGTATCTTTCTTGCCGCTCAGATGGTCCCATAGCAAATTACCCACATTCTTGAATATGCGCATTGGATCGAGGAAGTGATTAATCATGAGTAATGGCCAATATGGTAACTCGTACCATAGAGAGAGTCTCTTTATCCCTGGGGGCAAACCATCATCACACATCTCCTTCTGCTCTAACCATGCTTGTGCAGAGATCCTCGATGGCTCTCTTCCCAAAAAGCCATTGCATAACACATGATTCTCTGGAAGATATGCTTGATGACCTTTGTAGATTTGCTTCTTCAATGAGGGCGCCCGACTTGCATTTAGTCTAGGTCCACATGTGACACATGCTCTGTATCCGCTTTTTTGAAGCCCTGCATGTATACACATGATAATAGATAAGCTTGAGAAAAACCAAGATTTATAGTGTTTGAGTTTGAGTGTAAATCACCTGAGCATTTTGCTAGTTCGGGATAGTCATGCATGGTCCACATTAGAATGCCTCTGATCAAAGAATTTTGTTGACCTGTGTGTTGGCTCATATCCACCACTTCTATGCCAATCCACAATTGTTGTAGCTCTTCCAATAGTGGATGAAGATACACATCCATATTCTTCACTTTATACCGCCCCTGCACAATCAAGCTTAGCCATAGGTGCCCCTTCTTCATAGTCAACCATAGGGGAATGTTGTAGTTGACGATGACAATAGGCCATACACTGTAAGATGTTGATCTTTGACCAAATGGATTTACGCCATCCATAGCCAGGCCTAAGTGCAAATTTCACGCTTCCCTGGAAAAATCCAACCATGTTTCGTCTTTATGTTTCTAGCCTGCACAATCTGCAGGAATCCGTAGCACACCATTCGAAGATTTATTCTCCTCATGTCATGATGCTAGGGCAGCCATGGACTTACATTCAAAGAAATGCTTGATACGAGGAAGCAGAGAAAAATGTCACAAAACCTTTGTGGAATTTTTGGTCCGTGGAGATCTACTCAATATCTCTCGGAATCACATTTTGGACACTTCTCCATGTCTATGTATTCCCCTCTGAAAAGAATGCAGTCATTAGGATAAGCGTGAATCAAATTGTAATCCATCCCCAAGTTTTGCAAGATCTTTCTTGCTTCCTCTCTAGAATCTGGCATCACATTATAAGCTGGTAGTATGTGCTCTTTGAGCAATCTACACAGCAAAAAAAATGCGGTACACTTGTATAAGTAATCTATCAGATCATTATACATCTAGAGTTTTTTATTAAAGTAAATACATTGTAATAGCTCACCTGAAAAGCGTTGTGACACTAGTGTCACTCCATCCAAAATTTTCCTGCATGTTGAGAAGAACTAGGAGCGCCTTCAATATACACACACGTGCTCCATCATAAAATGGCGTATCAGCTTCACTTTTCATATTGTCATAGATAAGCCTTTCTAAATCCATGATCATCTCGATCATTTCATCGATCTTGGGCTCAAACATTGCCTCATTGGGAATGTGGTCTCCATGATCATCCTCCGAGCTGTCAGAGGCTACATCTTGTGGCCTCACGTATGCTTCTTGACAAAAGCGCCTGCGAACACGTCTATTGGGTTGCAAGATTGTTGCATGTTGGCCAGCGTCAGAGTCCAACGAGTTATAATTGGCAAAAACTTCATCTATAATAGATGGATCAAACTCACCAAATTCGCGAACATGCTGCAAAAAAATTCATATTGTCCGTCATACATCATGCTTGCATTGATTACAAGGACATAAGATCCTTGTTGAGAGATAGGTATTTCAGTTGGACGGCCCCACATCATCGTCACTACTCATAATGAGGGTAAAAACCTTATAGCCTAGAAATAAATTTAACCTTCTATTGGCATCCTCTGTCTTCTCTCTCTCTCTCTCTCTCTCTCTCTCTCTCTCTCTCTCTCTCTCTCTCTCTCTCTCTCTCTCTCTCTCTCTCTCTCTCTCTCTCTCTCTCTCTCTCTCTCTCTTTGTTCACACTGTAAACTACCTCATTTTCTCTAGTCATGTCCAATCCCCACACACCTCGGTCTAGAGGTGCACTGAGATCAGAACCACCGGGCTATAATCTCATCTTTATTGGTCAATGCCTATATTTGTGGAGGATGTTGAGCTGCTTCTTCATCTTATGGTTTCGCGCATCTTGAGCAGCGACTCGTATCTTGCATTTAATTCTAGCAGTGTTGGGACGAATATATCAGTGTTGATGGTGAAGAAGCCGGTGTAGATCGCTTCTTCAAAGGCGTGGAGGTGATAGGATGGCAGAAACATTATCCATTGATACAATGCATGTATCTCCTCCTTGGAAGGCTGACCAGACAAATCATATGCACATTTGTAAGTATCTTGAAAGAAGAAGATACAGTCTGTCACTTGGCCCGGTTTGAACGTCTCAAAGATTGCCAAAAGGGTTTTGCAGATCTTCCTCATCATTATGCAAGAAAGTTCAGGCGAGCCAGTGAACAATTTGATGGCACCCATTAGGGTTTTCACCATGTATTGAACACTTATTCTCTCGCCTGCCTTCAAGCCTGGCAGCTTCGGATAGTTCAGCCAAGTGGGTTGGCTTCTTTGTAGTATCTCTTGGGCCTTCCATGTCCGTATCCTTGGTAGAGGGCAAAAGCTTAGGTTATCTCTTGATGAGTTTGGGTGCCTCTACCAAATGGATTAGGTACTGTGGATACTTCATCAGCCATGCCTTTCTCCACCTAGGCTGGGAGTCGACTATCAACTTGGCCCCTTCAGGCTGGGAGATATATGTTGTGTAGAGTGGCACTGTCGGCTCTTCTCTAATCCGCTTGTTGATGGTGGAGGCTTCGTACTTTAGCAAAGGATATGGGAGAGAGGGCTATAGCCATTCATGCCGGAGGTTGCTGGCGTCGATCTTCTGAATGGTCATGGATTAAAAAACCCTCTACTCCCATTCCAAGGCTTCCTTGGCCGTTTCTTTGATTTTGGCCTCTATGGCCTTACGCAGCTTCTCTTCCTCTTCTTGTGTCAGATCTTGTGGCTCTTGAGAGGGTCCTACTAGGATTTCCTCTTGCATGGATGTGTCCACAGGATCTTCCACATTCTCTAGGTCTATGCCTTCCATGGCTGTCGGCCCTGTGCCTGCTGCTCTTCTGCATGCTGTCCTCTCAGCTCTTCTATCTGCTTTAGGAGTGTCTATTTCCCTGCTTTATCTTCTTCTCCCATGTTCACAAGGAGGTCGTTCAACTCGGCGTTTATCTTCTCCGCCTCCTCGAGCTTTCTCTTGATAATTTCTAGCTCATCTTGCATTGCTTTCTGCTCTTCTTCCATGCGTGTCTGCATAACCATCGGCCCTTCCGCCATCATCAACCTTTGCTTTTTCTCTAAATTCAGCTCTTTCTGAAGCTCTTTCATCTGTTCTTCATAGATCTAGATATTTGTAGTGGTTTCAATCGAGCTAGTAGCTCTAATTCTAGCAGGAGATGCCCGTAGCCGCTAGATGGTTTGATCTTTAACTTTAAGCTGGTCCTTGAGCTCAAGGACCTCATCCTGGCTAGCCTCTTGGTCTATTTCTGCCTTTTCTTTGTCATTTCTCATGGCCTCAACTTCCTTGGACTCCTCAGCAAGTTATAGGGTTAGGTTATCCCTTTCCCTCTGTGCATCTATCAATGACTTGCTGAGTTGTCTATACTCCTCTTCGGCTCCTTGCAGTCTTTGAGATGCTGCCTAATTTTCTCTTTCCATTTCCTGGCATCTTTGCAGTGCCTTTGCCAGACTGGCTTGCAGATCTGCTTCTCTCTTTATCTGCCTTTGTCTTTTGCTTTTGTAAAGTGTCAACTTCCAAATTTATCTGCACTTCAGTGGCTTTGAGAGTTGCCATTTCACTTTTTAAGGCGATTGACTGTGCTCTTAGCCCGATTAGATTTGTCATCACCACATCCCAATCATTACTGGGCGGGTGCAGGTCCACTGTATCAGTGGCCATCTCCTTTAGCTCTACAAACCGTATGCTTTGAATTTGCTCTTTGGGCCCCGTTCTTGCCAAGTCGAATGCAACTGTGGCAGCCTCTTCTTTTGTATATCCGACAATTAGCAGGTCTAGAAATGTGTTGTATGATTCATTTGGCTCTGGTTGCCCACTTTTAGGCTTAGCCTCTTCATTTGGTTCTTGCTCCTGGCTTTGCTCTTGCTTGGACTCTTCTTGGTCTTCTGGTTTTCCTTGCTCCTCTTTGTCCTCTTGTGGAGGGCTACGAGGAGGTGGTGAGGGCGGTGGGCTGGACTCAAGGCTGGCCGATGGAGTTGTTGGCTTTTTCTTGAAATCTCTGTCCGCCTTGGTCTTCCTTTCTCTCTCTTGGCCCTCCTGCTCTTCTAGCAATTTCTGTCGGACTTGCTCCCCTTCCTCTTTGTAAAGGGTACATGTGGGATATTCTCTGCTGTGGCATCAAGAATCTCAAAATTTTTAATGTAATCATCGAATCTGTCTCTGTGCACCCTTCGGGATGATCCTGACATTGCTTCTAGAGATGGCTTCCATAGCTCGTCTAAATATCCTTGGAGGGCACTTTCTGCCCTAAAGCTTTCCATCAGCCACTCTATATGTGCCGCTTTCTGTGATTTCATCTCTTTTGCTGGCACTTGGGTAGATTATTTCTTTCCTTTCTTCAGCTGTGGCTGCTCTTGCACGGTTTCTAGCCAGCGTTTTGAAACGGGTTGCCACCCTTGGTACTTTTCGCTGCTCGTCCTCCTTATCTTCCTTGAGCCTCAGCCATTCGTTCTGTGATGGAGGGTCAGGCCATCTCCCCTTGGCGTACAATGCTCCTTTGTGATTAGCTCACCCGACACAATGTATGTGGGGTTCTTGTTGCCCATCTTCACCAGATTATCATGTACATAAGCTGCATAATTGATGATCTTCGGCTTTCTTTTCTGCATTGCCCAGGTGAATGTTGTGGCAATTGCTGCAGGTGGCATCCTGTACTTTTGTGGCCGCTTTGTACACATATGGAAATATTGATTGTATAGCTGACTCATGATTGCCACTTTGGGGTTGGCAATATCTTCAAAGGTATAGTTGGCTTTCTTTTCAGTGTACACCTTTACTTCGTCTCTTCTTTTGGTTACACTATCCCTCTTGTTGGAGAGGTCTAGTGCAACTGCCACTACTCTTTCTGTGATTAGAATCTCAGTGCATGGCTTGCACTGCAGATCTATAACTCGGGCCACTCCATCTTCTTTTATTGTTGTCACAAATTCCCATACTCTTTTTATGTCAATACCTGCCGGCACCGCTTCAAAGTAATTGTGGAGATCAATCTTCTCCACATACTCTGCCATCTTGCTTCTGACGAACTCATTGAGTTCCCGCAGTAACATTGGTAGCTCTATCACGTTTTCGTCGGTGTATTTGAACACACCTTGGTAAATCTTTATATCATTGGACTCTACTAGATCTTCTTGGATCCATGTGCTTGTTGGCTTTAGAGTTTCTTCTGGTATGACGAAGGGCTCTACCTCTTCTAGGTAATCTTTTATGGTCATCCTTTTCTTCTTTGCCGGTGACTTTGCGACTGCCATAGATCCTGTTGCACTCAGTAGTCCAAAGTTAGTGTTTTTTCCATATCAGCTGAGAAACTGAGTTTTAACCATGCAAATGACTTGAAAATTGAAAATAAAGCTTAAAAGGAACTTGTGAAACTGTGTATGTGCTGACAGTGCAATTTTGGCCAAAATTTTTCATTTAGACATCCCACGCGTAGGATGTCGTTTTCATCAGATTTGGGTGATACTTGACATGCTGGTGGTCCTTGGCCTGTACAACATGGCTATGTGCTTGGATTTGGATTTGGGCATCAAAAAGTGGATTTTTGGGCTGATTCAGGCCTCAGGTCACAAATTGGATAGAAAGTCCATAACAGGTAGCAAGTGATGTCCAAATGGGTTGAAAATTGATATATGGGCTCATTGCACCATGGTATTGGCTCCCATGATGTCATTCTTTGCACAGAGGGTCAAAAATATGCTGGAGACATTCTACGCGTAGGATGTCTATTTCATCAAAATGGCTTGGGATTTGTTCTGGTGGTAGTCCTTGGCATGTGGAACATGTCCATGCTCTTGGATTTTGATTTGGACAAGAATTGATGTTGGTAAGAGCCTGTATAGTGTTTTTGGACCGAGAAAGTGTATCTTGAAGGTGTTGGGGGTCAAAAATGATTAGAATGGCTTCAAACTTGGTATATGAGCTCTTGAAGATGATGTGATTAGATCTGGAATGGACAAACACCCTCTGTAGGCCAAAAATGTTAAATAGACATCCTACGCGTAGGATTTCTACTTCATCAATTTTTGCAGGTGACTACACAGATTGGTTGGCTATGTGCTTGTGAATGTGTTGTGCAAGTTTCATGTGATTTGAACAAGTTTTGGTAGGTCTATGGCCCATTATTGCCTCTATGTCCTAACTTTGCGTTTTTTCATGCATATGAGGTCAATTTTGGTCCAAATGTGATGAAACTTGGTGGCTAGCATGTAAAGGTCATTCAAAAAATGTGTGTGATGAGAAATGTTGGGATCTGTGCCCAAAAATTCCCTTGAGACATCCTACGCGTAGGATGTCTCCTGATGGTTTTTTCGTGGAATCTGTCACTAGTGCCTGTCCTTAGTCCCCCTGAGTCCCTTTTAAGCCTAATTTCAACAAAAAAGTCAAATGGATAGAAAGTAACTCCTTGTGTGGATTTCAGAGCCCTCGAGCCATTTTCTGACTTTTGGAGTGCGTTTTGGTGATGAAATTTCTTGATGTTGGTCTCCATAGCTTCCCGATCCCTTGGGGAACCTTGCCGTATGGTTTTTGTCAACTTTGGCTTCACCGGAGCTCCATTTGGCAATTTGTCGCTCTAGAAGCACCCCTGGTTGCATTTACAAGCCATGGGACTTGGTTGTTGATGGTCTAGGAAAGCCGCTCATGAAGTTTGGTGGCAAACGGACATGCGGTTTGGTCGCGAGAGCTATTTGACGCTTTGTGTGTCTGATGCCGTTTCTGAAGTTTAGTGCCGCTTCGGGTCACCTTTTGGTCATGTGGGCTACCTAGACTTGTCGAGCATGTCGCGATGCTCCTACCCATGAATTTTGGTAGCATTTGGGCGCCTTTCCGCCGATTTTTCATTTGGTGGCCTCTTGTGGGATTCTAGGAATTAGGGTTTTTCCCGATGGTTTTCTACTGCCTTTGGACATCCAAGACTAGTCTCCTATGCTAGGGTAAGTTGCTAATGAAGTCTCGTTGCTTTTGGGTTAGCCGTTAGGTGGCCGCTTCTACTTGTAGGTCTCTAGTGCCCGCTTTGTGTGTGAACCCCACGCTAGTTTTCGCGACAAAACGACAAACATGCACGAAAATCTCAAGGTGGTGAGCCTACCTCTCATGTCTGAAGCCCGTTGGGTAGTTGTGCGCGTCGTAGAAGCTGTTGGAAGTTTCGCTTGCTCTAGGTGGCAAAACTTAAAGGAAAATAGAAAATCAAACCCAAAAAATCTCCAAAAATCAAAATAAATCAAAAACATCACCGCAAAACATTATATACACTCACATGCAATTTTTATGGCCGGATTTCTCCGTTTTACCAATATTTTGCCCAAAAAATGGCTATTTCTACTTATATACATACACCTAGGGACTTGATTCGGCGTTTGGCCCCATATACCTATAGATACATGTTGTATAAGGGCATATGTACCTGGGCTAGTCCAAAAAAGTTTGCAATCAAACAACAACCCTTAAAATTAGTCAAAAATCATGCCCTTTTTTTCTCTTTCTGCTATTCGTTCCGCATTTGAGAATGCCTCCCCCCCTCCTAGCCGGAGTCCTCTCGGACGACAAGGTATCGCCTCAGAGTATGTGCTGTGCATAGGTTGAAAAAATTGTGCTAATGCTTGGCCAATTAATGTGGCCCTATTTTATGCATACTCGGTCAATGCATGGAAAATTAATGATGTGCAAGAGGAGGGTATAAGCAAGATTCTTATTGGCATTTGCCGTCGAGGTTTCCTGTTTTCTTTGCAAGTAACAGTTGTCACTCTACTGCTCTCTGTGTAATTGTCTTTCTTGCAAAAGGCAGTCGCTTTGCCGCTACTGTTGATATGGCCGTAGTTGTCTCTTTGGAGAGGATTTGCTTGGCCGGAATGGCCGTAGGCCGTAGGCCGTATCTCTTTTGCTTTCCATTGGTAGCTTGTTTTTGCTGGTTTTTGTAGGTTTTTTGCTACTTCCTTTGGTGCCACTGTTTTGTTGTTGATTGGCATCCACATAACTCGGTTGTCCTTTTGCAAATGCAGTTGTCTGCCTTCCGATGTTGCTTGTACTGAAGAGAGTTCCTTTTGCTTTTGTTTCGATATCCAAATGCGAGTAACATTTGGTTTATTGCTGACCACTTTCTTTGGGATCCATATCTGTTTTATGATCTTGGTTTTTGGTTGAACTATCTGCTTCGTTTGAATTATTCCGTTGTATTGTTTTTGGTCTGCCATGTCATTTCTATCCTTCCGCATCCATACTTGTTTCCCTTTTATTGGTAACCTAGATCTTTGCACTGCGGTCGGTGACTTTGTATGTATGTAGTTAGCATGGTTGGCTTTTACCTGTTTGTTAGCCTTGGGTATCATGTTGTTCTTTGGTAGCAATCTTGCTTTTGGCTCTTTTTCCAGTGATTGCATTGCTAGAAGCTGATTATTCCGGTATTGCTGAGAAAAGGCTATTACCTGTTGTTCTTGTGCATGCTGAATTTTGACTGCATTCGCATTCCAATCTATCTACACATTGTACTCTTTTTGCCAAGGTTGTCCCAACAACATTGGGTGTTGTGTGCTTTCATCCTCGACTACATAAAATTTGTGTGGGTAAATATATTGATGTACTTGTACATGCAATATAGTCCAGCCCAATGTTTTGAACGAGTGTGATGTACTACTTTCCAGCACTTGAGGAGTAGGATGAAGTTGACCTGTGGACTTGATCTGTTGGTATAATCTGTAAGAGATTAAATTTATTTGAGCTCCAAAATCAAGCAATGCCGTCGACTCAACTTGATTGCTATCCACTTTGACTGCAATTATTGGCTCCAATGTGTCTTCATCCAACGTCGTTAGTCGAATGGAATTGATTCGCAATGGTGCTCCACCTTGTTGTTGTTGTCGCAGAAGTCTTCGTTTTGCAATGCGTTCTTTTGCTTCTACTTGAGCTTCTTCTCGTACTCGCTGTTTCTCCTTCATTCGTTGTTTTCCTTGATGTATTTGTTGAAGCATATCCAGTGTTAGTGGTAAATGATATTTCTTCAATCGACACCCACTAATCCAATTTGGCATTTCTTCTCCTGCTAATGTAGCAAGCTTGACAGCTCCGCTTTGTGATAGATCACTAATCACAAAGGGTCCCATCCCTCGCTTTTTAAGTTTCTTGGCATGTTGTTTCAAAGTATAAACAAGTACATAATCACCTGTTTTGAACTCTTTCGTGCACACATGCTTGTCAAAAAACTCTTTTTGTCTTCTCTTTTTAGCATAGATCGAAGCTACAGCTCTCAAGTGGAGTTCATCTAGCTTTTCAAGATCATCTATTCTTGAAGAGAGCTCATGCTCTGTCCATTCTAGTCGTTTCTCTACTCATAGAGTTGGAATTAAAAACTCTATGGGTAATATAGCATTTAGGCCAAACACCATGTTGTACGGTGTCATTCCTATCGATGTTTTGTAAGCTACCCTGTATGACCATAGTGTTGAGTGTAGCTGTTGATCCCAATCTTTTCTTGACTCTGACACAATTTAGTGAGAACTGTGCATAGTGTTTTATTTGTGGCCTCAGCTTGTCCATTTGCCTGTGGATGGTATGGAGCAGATTGCCTATGTATGACCATGAATTCCTCTAGCAGATATTCAATGACTTCATTAAGAAAATGTGTTCCACGATCACTGAAAACTTATATTGGTAAACCGTATCGTACAAAAACATTCTCATACAAAAATTGTGCAGTGGTCCGTGCATCTGCTTTTTGCGTTGCCTTGGCTTGCGCCCATTTTGTGAGATAGTCCGTAGCCACAATGATATATTGGGTATGGGTGCGATATGCAGGGGGTGAAATAGGTCCCACAAAATCAATGCCCCATTTTGCAAATGCCCTTGCTCCCATCATTGGCCGTAGTGGCATCTCATCTCTCTTTATCAGCACCTTGGTGCGCTGACATGTGCCACAATGCTTTACAAACTCTTCAGCATCCATGTGCAATGTAGGCCACCATATTCCTGCGGTTAAGACAAATTTTTCCGTCTTATCGCCCGAAAAATGGACTCCACTTATTTTGCTATGTGCATGTTCTAGAATCAGCAGGTATTCACTTTCACTTGCATAGATTCTAAGTTGATTGTCCTTTCCTCGCTTATAGAGTTGGTTCCGAATTAACTAAAAGTCACGAGCCTCCAGCTCTATAGCCCTTTTCCGTGCTCTTGTTATGTTTTCAGGAAACGTCCTGGTGGTTAAGAAATCAATGATATATTGACTCCATGCAGGCGAAATGTTTACCTGAAACAATGTTGCGTGATCCACTAGTCGTTTGACACTACATACAGTACAATTGGTAACATAAGAATGTGTGTCCGCATACATAGTTGGCCAATAAACCCCTAATTGTTTCAATCTCTGGTGTGTTTTCACTATTGAACAATGAAATGCACAATCCCGGACATGTGCTTCTTTAAGGTAACACTCAAATTCTTCTGGATTTATATATAGTCGTAGAATTTGGTCCGATCCTAGATGATACAGTCGTCCTGCAATCAGCTGGAAGTTTTTTGTTTGTCAAATTGTTTGTTGTTTGGATCTGTCTTTCATGCTATCAAACCTACCTCCAAAGGAAAGAATGCTAACATTTTCCTGAGACCATTTGGGTATCATTTCAATATTGAAAAGATAAGCATCTGGTATGTCATTATCTACTCCTTCAGGAGCTTCCCCGTTGTGTATCCTTGAAAGATGATCCGCTCGTAGATGGGTTTTACCCTTTTTGACCACCACTGTGAAATCAAACTCTAGCAATATGATAAACCAGCGTACAATTCTCCTTGTATTGCATGGTTTATTTACGAGATACAAAAGAGCTTGATGATCTATGAAGAACACAAATTTGTTTGCGAGCAAATAATGCTGAGATTTCTTTACAGCATAAATCATTCATAACCCCTCTCTTTCGAGTGGTTGTATAGTTCTTTTCCGCACTGTTTAACTATCGGCTTGCATAACAAACTGGAAAATCCATTGTTCCGTCTCCAGGTTGAGCTAGAATACTCCTGATTGCGTATGAAGAAGCATCAATGTGAACATAGAATATCTTTTCCCAATCTGGTGCTTTAAGTACATGTGATGATACAAGGTTTTCCTTTTGCTTTTGGAATGAAGTTTCACACTCTTCGGTCCAGTCGAGATTGACTAGCAAATGATATAGAGGTTGTGCAATGACTGCATACATATATATGAATCTTTGATAATATCCGCAGTGTCCCATGAAGGATTGCACTTGTTTCTCATTAGTAGGCCTGGGTAGATCTACTATGACTTTGACTTTGTCTAGGTCAGTGGTTATGCCATTTCTTGAGACAATGTGTCCTAAGATGCGGCCTTGCCTAATCATAAAAATACACTTTTCCGGGTTAAGACAGATTCGATATGTCCTGCATTTTTCAAATACCTTTTGCAAATGGTCAATATGTTCCTCTCATAGAAGAGAGTGTACACAAAGATCATCCATATATATGTCTAAGAATATTCTCAGGTATTCTTTGAACACGTGCGTCATTAATCTTTGGAAGGTAGCTGGGGCATTAGTTAAGCCAAACGGCATAACTCGATACGCATAAATTCCCCATTCTGTGGCAAACGTTGTTTTGTGTTGATCCTCCCTTGCAATTGCCAGTTGGTTGTATCCTGAAAACCCGTCCAGAAAGGAATAAGCCCATTTCTCGGCCACCCGCTCAAGTACATGTTATGTGATTGGCAAGGGATAATTATCCCTTATGGTGGCTGCATTTATCTTTTTGAGGTTTACACACACTCGCAGTTTTCCATTCTTTTTGGGGACTACCACAATGGGTGACACCCAATCTGTATGTTCGATTTCATAGATGAATTCAGCTTCCATCAAAATTTCCTCTTCAGTAGGCCCCAGTAGACATCCTACGCGTAGGATGTCTCCTACTCTATTTTTCCTGGATCTTTGCACTATGAATTCCCCTTGATGTGCTGAGTCCACAGTTGTTTTTACTTTTTGATTTGGACACCTATAAGCTCGTCAATGGATCAAAAATCTTTTCCGACAGCCTGTTGTTGGTCTTGATTAGTATAATCAACTCCAATTTGGACCAAAATTGACTAGGAGGCTTGCCTCCCTTGCCTCAGGCTATACAACACCTTCCTATGCCCACAGTCAGTATCTGGCTTCAATTTCTTGCACAGGCTCCCCTTGAGGTGCTGATCACTTTGGTCTGCTCAAAATTAGGTTTGGAGTGCAAAATCACACAGAAGACATCCTACGCGTAGGATGTCTTTCTGGCCTATTTGACCCCAGACTTGACCCACAGCTTCCCCTTGATGTCAGCAACCCAGTGGTATGCTTAGATTTTGGTTTGGATTTCAAAAGTCCCCAATTTTAGCTGTTCTTTCCTTTTTCAGTCAAAAGTGCTAAAGTCTGCTTTGAACCCAATTTCCTCACCCAAATGAGATGAAACCCCTCTCAGTCACTCAATATATCATGCAGATCATGCTCATGCAACCATCCTATGGTTTTGGTCTTAAAATAATGCTTTGGCACAATTTGGGTAGGATGTCTGGCAATTTCAGTCTCTCTGGCCTTATCCTGTCAAGATATGGTCAAATTTCCACTTTCGAGTTGAAAATAGGGTAAACCCCACCTTCTGAACACACTGGTCAACTCAAAATCCCAAAATTCCCCCCAGATTAGCCTATACACATCCTACGCGTAGGATGTCTCCTGGATTAAAATTAAATTTTTTTCCTGACAGAAATGCTCATGATGCTCTACAGCTCTATCAGAAACACTCACAATAACTTTTGGACTTCAATTCAGATTTCAAACACACTTTTGCGTCTTTTACAACCTTGTGATGAAATTACCAAGCAAGTATACATGCATGAAGTGCTCTAGATCCTGGATCATGATGTCCTACTTACTCTACTCCTACTCATCATGTGAAATGGTGATAATGGTGTTTTGGTTGCTCTCTGGCCTCTCCAGACTCTCGAACTCTCCTCTCACCGCTTCTACTACTCCAACTCCTACTCAAGAACTGAACTAATACCTAACTATCTCAGTCTACCTAAATCTACCTAAGTCGAAGGATATAGGCTAGACACACGCTTCCTAGACTCCCTCTAAGACCTAGAGAGTCCTCCACCCTCTAGTCCTATCTAAATGTAAAACAAGACTCTTGGCAAGCCAACAATCCCTATCCTCAAGGACTAGTTTCGGTCACCTACCTAAGGTTTTCGTCCTCGGCAGCGGCGCCAATGTTGAGCGGATACGCCGCGACGGACGTCAGCACAGCGAGAACTCACCTAACAAGATTTGTCAGCTAAGGACGAAGCTTGACCCGCAGGCACGTGGAAGCAATCATAAGGTGTCAACCTACACTCGACCGACTCCTAACTAATTCCTACAGAGGTCTCTACCCAATGTTTAAGTCACAACCTTCAAGAGTGCATAAGAGGAAACTTCCTACAACGCTTTCTAGAGCCGAACACCACAGAACTTGAAGGAGACCCTACTAATACCAATAGGTCGCTCTCCCTAAGGTCTATGAACCAAAACACCCAGTGCAAAATCACGTAGGATGTCTGGCCAAAATTTTCACGTCTTCGTTTCCAAAATCTAAAGTGCCTAATGTGTAGCTCTACTCAATGTGAACGCGTGGATATGCTGCAATGCGAAATCGGACAATGTAGGCTCACCGAATCACTAGATGAAGCTCGTTGATGGAGCTCGCAAAACCGGACCGTACGCGCGCAATGTAGGTATCGGCGCGTAGCTCTCGTCGAGGGTAACACGCTGCACTTCTCCGCACTCGATTTCGACCATCGGTGCACATGTAGCGTCAAGATGAATCTCACACTCTCTCTCGTACACAGTACGCTCACTCATAGACTTCAAAAACTTTTTAAAAAATGACAAAAGGTTCTTCATTAAGGTCAAAAAGTGGTGTAAATACCTTACAATTCTCAAACCCTAAAGTTCCAAATCAACCATCTACTCAATCTAAATGTCAAAACTAGGATACAATCTGGAAACTTCTGTAAGTCCCAATATTTACAAGGTGAAATGTCGAGTTTTCTCAATAAATGAATAATTACAAAAAATGATAATCTGCCGAGTAGTCAGTTTCCGTAGGGTGTGTCCAACTTCTAACAGTAATCCAAAGATAAAGTCCATGGATATACTCTCCCATGGTGAATTAGGGATTGAAAATGGCTAAAGGAATCCAGGTTGCTTCCCTCTATCATACTTGGTCTTTTGGCATAGCACACATTTTGAAACATAATGTTGTATGTCTACTTTCATGATAGGCCAATAGAAGTACGTCTCTACTCCTTGAAGAGTAAATTGAATGCCTCTATGCCCCGTATAGGGAGGAGCATAGGATTCATACATGACTTTCTAACAAAGGGAGTGGGTAACACATAGCCTATTGCCATGTAGAATATAATCATAATGCAAGTTGACTGGTTCTTGTTTCTTCCCCAATGCAAAGGTTGACATTATGTCTCTAAATTTGGGGTCAATAGCATACTCATCTATCATTGAAGATAGATCATTGTGAGTTTCTATAGACACCATATTAACTCTTGGTCGTCGTGAAAGTGAATCGGCCACTTGATGATGCTTACCAGCAATGTGAGCAATACGAAAATAAAATTGGGAAAGAAAAATTCCCCACTTCATTTGTTTGTTGGAAAGCTTGGTCTGTGTCTTGAAGTACTTGTTACTTTGGTGGTCCAATCGCAAAATATATGGAGTACCTAATAGATAGTGCTTCCATGTGTCTAGGGCATGTAGAACAACTAAAAGCTCTTTTTAGTATATGCCCAAGAACCATTCATCGGCATTGAGCCTTTGGCTCTCATATGCTATGGCATGCCCTTCTTGAAGCAAAGCTTCTCTAAGGAGATCACCACAAGCATCACATTGGACCTCAAATGGCTTTGAGAGATCCGGAAGCATAAGGACTAGTTGGCCGTCCATGAGTACTTAACGTTCTTCTTTGTTAAGTCATGCAATGGTCTTGCTGTTTGAGAGAATCTGTCTATATGAAGCGTCTATTGTATGCACACATACCAATAAATCTTCTTAGCTTATGTAGATTTCATGGATTAGGCCATGCTTTTATTATCTCCAACTTTGATGGATCCATACGGACACCATCTTGAGAGATAATATGATCTAAGTAATGAATCTCTTGAAGGAAAAATTCTCTCTTCTTTTGGTTGATAAAACGCTTGTTCTTCCTTAAAGCTTGAAAAATCACATGGAGATGTTGCTTGTTCTCCTCCAAGGTTTTGGAGTAGATGATGATACCATCAAAGAGAGCTCCAGTGAAGTTGCGATAAGTTGAGATAGGGTCTAAATATTTTCTCCATCATACGATTGAATGTGGTGGGTGCATTAGTCAAGCCAAAAGGCATAACTAGATATTCATAAATACCAAACGTTCTACATAACGTGGTCTTTAGGATATATTCATTCACTATCCTTATTGATGGTAGCCACTTTTGAGGTCAATCTTACTAAATTAGGTCAAACCTTGTAGCTTATCCAACAGATCTTCTACCCGCGGTATAGGAAATCTGCTTTTGTTAGTGATATGGTTTAGCGCTCGATAGTCCACACACATGCGGTATGTACCATCTTTCTTTTTCACTAAAAGGACTGGAGAACAAAAGGGAGAGGAGCTACGACTCACCATCCCTTTGTCTACCAATTCTTGTACTTGCCTCATGATATTCTCTTGTTGAGCTTGGGAAACTCGATAAGGAGGCTTATTAGGCGGTGAGCTTCCTGGTAGGAGCTCAATTCAATGATCATCATCCCCTCATTTTGGAGGTAAGTCCAAAGGGATATCATCGATAAAAACATCTTCAAAATCCATTTAGAAAATTAGACAAGTATAATTCTTCTTGATTACTAACACTTTGTTTTGTTAAAACATTAGCATCATTTAGACTCTTTGACAAAAATCGACATATATGCAAAAACTGAGCTTTTCATTGACTTATCAAAAGCAGGTGAATTTACAAGTGGTATAGTAAGACCGGACTCATTAGCATCTATGTACATACTCATTAGCCATGCCGTTGAACCATAGTGCCCCTAGGATAACATCCTCATGTTGGAGAGGAGCGATTAAAATTTCTTCTTTGTCGACGTAGCTTTGGACATGAAGCCTCAACTTCCCAATCAAGGGAGTAGTTTGGAGGCTTGTTGTCCCTTGAAAGCTCCATCGGTAGTTACAACATCTCCCATTTTGAAAGCTTGAATTCCCAACTTAGTGGCCAACTCCATTGATATGAAGTTGTGAATAGAGACAGGGTCAAACAAGATGAATGCATCATGCTCCCTTACCTTTCCCAAGCATAGGAGAGAGGTGATCCTTTCAAATGAGAATCCTCTTTTGGAGCTTCGATTGTGAAAGCTCTAGGAGTCTCATTGCGTGCATTTCGTTTAGGACAAGAACGATAGACATGTCCTTCCTCCCCGCACTTAATACATTTGTGGTCCTTACAAAAAGCTTCTAGCTCTTCAGGTGAGATTTTATTTTGACCTTTGTAAATTCCCTTCTCCTTGAACCGATTGTTGTTGTTGTTGTTGTTGGAATTACTTTGAAAAGAGTTCTCGGCATTGTTCTTCCCCTTTGCTTCATTCCAATATTTGTTTTCCCTGGGCTTGGCATTACTTTTAGCCCCTTGTTGGAAATTGATGCGCAAAGCAACCATAGTGTGGTGGAATACTTTGGTGATAGAACCGGGCCGTTGAGAGTTGACATACTTGACCATTTCTTCAGGTAATCCCGCACATAATTATTGCTTTTGTTGGGTGAAGTATGTATTTTGAAAGACAGTAGCCTTGAGATGTAAATACCAAAACTTGTCCATATATTTGTGGATAGACTCGTTGGAGAGCAGTTTCAAACTCCGCCATTCGGTAAGAACTTTGTCCTTTGCTTCACTTGCAAGGAATTGCTTCATGATGGAAACTATTAGAGTTTTTCATGTCTTTGGGGCCTCTTCGTTTCCATGAAGGTTAGCACACCATTGACGAGGAGAGTTTTTTAAGTGCATAGCTACATGGTGTAGCTTGAAGGACTTCGTGAAGCCCTCATCTCCAAAGGCCGCACCAAATTGTGGGATGAAGGCCAATACTTTGTCGGTAGCACCAAAGGTGTCATCATAGGTGATAAAAGAGATACTCTTTCCTCCCTCTTTGAATTTATTGAGCTTTTGGGACCTTCTCCACGTAGGGTAGGATTTGTGATTTCCTCTCCTATTGTATTCTCTAGGAGAATACCGTTGCTTTAGTTAGAAGAGGAGGAAGGCGAAGAAGAAGGAGAAGAGGGTGACCTCTTTCTTGGATTTTTCTTCCTTTGTTTCCTCTCTTCCCTTTTGTAGTGACGAGGAGAAGGACTATGGGTTGACCGTTTCCTCTTGGGAGAAGTTGGCGACCGTCTAAACCGTCGTCTTTGTGGAGCCACATCTTGAAAGGAACTTAGGGATTCGCTTCTTTCTTGTTCTTTGGATTTCTCCTCTCTTATGGGAGAGAGTCTTCTTTTGGGAGTCTCATCAAGAGGCCTCCTAAGCTCTCTCTCCTCTGGGAGAGGAAGGGAAATCCCTTAAGCACGAAGTTATTGAGTAACTTTGGCTTGTACAGCAGGTTTGCCCATAGGTTGCTGCAACCTAGTAGCAAGGTAATTAACAAACATGGGGGCATCATCATTATCATCTTCACCTGCAAAATCAAAATTATCAATGTTCATTCTAGTCTCTTGGTTATTGTCAACCGTGATAATTTAAATTATGTACAGATTACTTTGTGCTTTGGTACCCTCAAAAACCTTAGTCGCTACTCTTCTTTACCTTGAAAATTAGTTCACGAGCAGTCATACTCGTGGTTTAGATCTTGTTGATTGCAAAGACTAGTGGAGAGGCTCTAGCATTGCTCGGTGTATTATGGTTTTTGTTGATCTTGCTAGTAGCTCAATAATGGTTAAGCCAAAGGCAAGCCCCAAGAGACTCCATTATTAAGACTATAGCTCCCAACGATGTACCTCAAACTAAGTCCTTCTCAACCAAGACAATAGATCCCTGTCCCATTTATCTTGCTAGTAGCTCAATAATGGTTAAGCCAAAGGCAAGCCCCAAGAGACTCCATTATTAAGACTATAGCTCCCAACGGTGTACCTCAAACTAAGTCCTTCTCAACCAAGACAATAGATCCCTATCCCATTTATCTTATTGCAATAAACGTGCCCAACCTTCCATGGACAACTAAAGGACCTCTCTTCTTGAGCAAGAAAAGAGAAACCAATTGTTCTAATACAAATGTAATGGAAATGGCCTATGAGAATATAGGAATTAAGAGAATTAGAGTGAGCATTTTCATGAGACTACCTTGAAAACATAAAGGGTGAACTTATCTACCAGTAGCAGCATAACCATTATACTTAATTAACTTGGCATGAGAAATACTTTTGCAAGAGAGATAATTAGAGAACATGACAACAATTGAGAACCGGATTTACGTGCAATCGGTCCCTCCTTCAATAGGTTTTTGTATTATAGATTCTCCCATAAAGAGAGACTGGGTACAATACAATCTTTGTGCTCCTTGTGACCTAGGTGATGCAATGAAAATGGAAAGCATTAACCATCCTCGGCATGAGGGTAGGGAAGAGGAAGAAGAAGTAACATACAAGAAAGATATAGTTCCTCATTTATCATCACTCTTCTTGCATAGCAAGCATAATATCATAATCATGATGATGAAGAAAGTGGAAATCTTAAGCATTGAAGAATGGCTCTTGGTTGGATTTGCATTCCATAGCCAAGAGTGTTGGTGTAGGCTCTGAACTTCTCAACAAGCTTGGAGAAGGAGATGGAGCTCTTGCACTTTGCACCGCCCACAATGAGAGTGTGTGTGTTTGCGTTTGTGGGAGAGTATACCCCCCAAGCTAGCCCCTTGCTTCCTTGGTCGACCCCCGTTGTAGCTCATGCTCGAAGTTGATTGCAAGCCTAGCCAATCACATGCAGAGTGCATATCAAGCAGCCATGCTAGCCTTGGGACAAGTTTCCCTCTTTCCTCTTTGAGAGAGAGGACTTGATAAATGCATAAACAATTAATTAAATTAGCTAAATTATCATTGTACCCCTTGAGAGACCAACCAATAGGCTTTAGGTACCATATGAGGGCAACATGGAGAGGAACTTGACATGTGTCAATGTTTCTTCTTTAGGAAAGGCTTCACTTGTATAAGGGTGTGTGTGTTCTCTCTCATGCTCCTACAATGAGGGCTCGCCCCCCCATGAGTAGGGATGCTTGTTGACTTTTGAAACACCTTGATCCTCTCAATTACCTTAGTCATGGAGCACCTTAGAACCTTAGTCATTAAGCACCTCAAGTACCTTAGCCAACAAGTTTCTCAAGAACCTTAGTTAGCAAGCATGACAAGAACCTAAAGCACCTTAGTCTGTAAGCACAATAATCACCTCAAGATTGGGTCGTTTTCTCACCTCAAGCACATCCCTAGCTTGCCTTAGGTCAAAGGAATTTTAACACTAACCTTTGGAGGTCTTTAATGAAGCTAACCCTATGGTCCTCAAGTCCATTAGCTAGCCTTTCTCTTTGACATACCATCTCTCATTTGGAGCCCTTTAACCTTGGCCCCATGTTGAGGTAGATTCATAAGCATGTAATGTCTATATTCTAACCCTTGTTCCCATTTATTCTCCCAGATTAAATGATCACTTTAATATGAGAAAATCATTTTCTTGGTTACATATTACATTTTATGACACCCCAAGTTAGTCTTATCTCCCATCCATTGTTTTCGATCATAGGGTGGAGCCCTTTGTCATCTAATGTATCTGATGTGTGGTTGGGATATTGGTTGATGCCATGGCTCGAGCAGAGCATGGATTTCTGTGTAACTTTTTAAAATTATTAATTATGTGAGTTTTGTTTGTGTGTGTGCATTGGTGGGGGGGGGGGGGGGTGTGTGGAGGGAGGGAGGGGAGGGATGAATGCAAAGAAACTTTCCAAAAGGCTCTCCTCCATGTTCTACCCTTCCATATATAGGAATGAATGTAAAGAAACTTCCTAGAAAGCTCACCTCCATGTTCTACCCTTCCATATATAAGAATGAATGTAAAGAAACTTCTAAAAAATCTTTCTTTCAGGGATGTAACGTGATTATATTTGTAGCATTTCACTCCTTAATTTCACTGGAAAAAAATGAGGGGATAGTGGGACTCGTCCCTTATTTAAGACACTTCAATGAAGAGAAAGTTTAATTTTTGAAATACCTTATGCCAATTGAATTGGGTCGGAGAGATGATGTGAATCAAAAAGGATCTTATGAGTATTGAGTATACATGCACCCCACGTGGCCTTTCATAGTGTACTTCTTCATTAGGATGGGATCACGCACTGCTCAAAAAAAAAAATCCAAAAACTTGGCGAACCTACATATGTGAAATAACAGGGGTAAATTGATAAAATTTGAAGGTTTTAACACCAGATTACACTAATTTTTTTAAAATTTTGTAGGTTTTCTCACCTTCAAATATAAAATTTAGAGGTAAAATTCAAAATTTGTAGGTGGGATTACAATAAACCTACGTTTTTTTCGAGCACTAAAAATTCTAGGACATCTTTTTTAGCACGTTAAAATTAGGTAGAATTTTGAGCAAGCATCAACTTACGTCATCCCTTACATCAACGACAAACTAGACTTGGTTCATTTCTCTCTCTCTCTCTAAATATATATATATATATATATATATATATTCATTCTACCCCCAGGTGTGGTGGTGAACTCGTTTTATATGCTAATTATGTAGGCAAGGATGGAAACATGTTTGTCTAGGCCAATATATTGTGGTGTACAATGGCAACCCATGTGCTGATGGAGGTGTTAGTGCACCCAATTGGAGATAGAGGTAGTCTCATTGTGTTTTTCGTTGCATCATGGTGTGTCTGTGTCGAGGATTGAGGTGGCAATAGAAGTAGTCTCATGTTGCGATATTGGGAGGATGGAGCTTTCTTGCTCTTACTTACACACACATACATAGAATCCATGTCTACATATAAAAACCATAGACGTGAATAAATGACAATGACACATAAGGTAGAGAGAGACACACATACATTGTGTGATATCAATAATAATGATTACTCTACTAATAATATGCTAGAGTCAAAGGAACAAAAAGGCTCTTAAAAAGTTGGTGAACCATATATACTCTTTATAATGTAGTTTAAGTTTTTCAAGCTCAAAGAGCCCCTCCACATGGCGGACTCTCATCTTTTTCTCTTGAAGCACTGTACAATGTGTTTGAATATTAATTCTCTCCAACCATCTCGACGATTTTGCATCCATAGGCAAATCCTGCAGATGTTGTTGTTCTTGCGCGCTCTCAGTGGACCTGTAGAGCGGTTGTCTGTGCACACTATGTGTGTGTGTGTGTGTGTGTGTGTGTGTGTGAGAGAGAGAGAGAGAGAGAGAGAGAGAGAGAGAGAGACCCACTGCACAGTGATGTAGCCTGTGTGTGAGTTTGTGTAAATGAGAGAGAGAAACGTGGATCTCCACATGGCATTCTCTCCATCTTGGAGCACTACACGATGTATTTGAAGTTTAATGCTCTCCAACGAGCTTGAACCCTCGACAATTTTGCATCCATAGTCCAATCTGCAGGAGCTGTTGTCCTTGGGCGCGACCAAAGAGAGAAGAGAGAGAGAGAGAGAGAGAGAGAGAGAGAGAGAGAGAGAGAGAGAGAGAGAGAGAGAGAGAGAGAGAGAGAGAGAGAGAGAGAGAGAGAGAGAGAGAGCAAGTGCATACTACTAATGTAGCCTATGTGTGAGTTCGTGTGCATGAGAGAGAGAATTGCTAATCAAAATAACCCCCTTTAGTGTGTGTGTGTGTGTGTGTGTGTGTGTGTGTGTGTGTGTGTGAGGGAGAATCGTCCAGAGGACTCAACACTATTGGTAGCTGCTGAGTGAGTTGTGTATGAGTTCATGCTGTATGAGAGAGAGAACCGTCCAAGACTCCAGGAAACTCAACACGATCTCGAGCTGCTGAGTGTGTGTGTGAGTGTGTGTGTGTCTGTGTGTGTACCTGTTTAAATATTAACTAATAAGACATAATTGAATTTTTACATTCAAAAGACAGCTGGCCAAGGAATAATAAACAGATATGTACAAAAATAACTCAGTATCAGAATTATTTAGGTACAATGATTGTAGGAAACAGATCCTCTTTCAGTAAGACCAGTAGGTAAAAGAACTTCCTCGTTCCTCAGTGAGTACTTCATTAAAGTAAGGTTGCTTGCCAAAGAAAAGAAAACCCTCCAAGATAGGATAGAGTCCTTACCTGCATCCATCCAAACAAGACAACAATTCAGTTAGCTTTGGATGTGTTTTACAGGTATCAATGGACCATATCAGTTGTTATCCATGTCCATCTTATAGGTTTTAATTACTTTAGACAAGCTAGGTTATTCATTTAGACCTGGTATGTTTAGCAATCTTTTCTAATTACTTCACAAATGAGTGTTACAGTCTACTTTCTAAATGGTGAAGTCCATAACGAGTCAAACTATTTTGAGAGCCATAGCTTAGTAGCTATGTAACCATATACTTACCTGCAGAATTTAGCAATCCCATGGTATCAAAGGTACCCCTTTTAGACAAAGGGATGTGAAATCTGACTACTTTTTGTCAACCAAAGGTATCAGATGAGGGTGATGACTACCTATTTTTTAAACCAAATAAGATACTAGTACAACCGGTCAGCAGAGTAGCAAGACTCCTTCTTCAATAGCTTGCAAGCTATACCAAAGCCGAAAAAACGCAGCTATATACTTACCTTCACCTTCCCAAGATATCCATAAGTCATTAACCACTTTTTTGGAACAATAGTATCCCAAGCGATTAAGAACAGTAGCTCGGTTATTATGTCAAGAGCTCAAAGTAGCTATACTTACCTTCAAAATTAATAGACCCATGATTTCACTATACTAGATATTGGCATCCTTTTAAACAAAGACAGGTAATATCCGGCCAAGTTCGTGCAAGGCTTTAGTTTATTTTTTCCATATTGTTAACCATCCAACGAATGACTCTATGAGAAAGAACCAGTTAAAACTGCGAAAAAACCGGTCATTATGCCGATTTTTACAAAGCCCTGCAGCAGTTAGAATCAGAGCCTTACGACCAATCGGCCATCACATAATGTTGCTTCCATTTACACAGTCGGGATAAAACAACAGTTCCCCATCAAGCAATATTCATGTCCAGATGTAGGAAATGTTGAGAACAGCCATCAGGCCAAGCCAAACCATCACACTCATGCATACATATACACATATATACACACCTACATACAGTCACACACAACCATATATCAATTTATGCAGGGGTGAAGTTCTGCAGTGGCTTTTTACACAGCCCACCCCCAAATTATATGCAGGCATTCCCTTTAACAAAAAAACCATAAATCGTCTCAAATCCTAAGCCATTTATGCCATGGCTCAATAGTTTGTCCTTTTTATGCTTATGATTAATAAACAGTGTATAAATTAGACGGCATCACTCTTTACCAACCATGCATAGTACTGCAACAACAAACAAACCAAAACCAAAACTTGTAGTAAGGTAGAACATAACACCTCTGTTACTTGAGCTGCAAGCTCCATTTCTTTAGCAAGTTCAGATAGTGGCAAAAGTAAGCAGAAAAAAGACCTACTCCAAGGCTAAGTGAGGGCCAGAGTATGCCCTCACCTCAGTTTATATAGGATGGTGTGCACGCTCCCAGAGCTAGTAGGCTGAATGCATTCAGACACCCTCAACTGTGCGAGCTTGCAAATGCCATCGCCTGGGGAAGGATAGAGAGTGGACAAGGGCCGCCTACCCCGTGTGATGATAGTACTCGTTTCTTCACACTTTGATTAAGCGTGGATAATGTCCCATTATAAGCTAGTTTTCATTGGCATGGCAAAAGGGTATCATTATTATGCAGAAATGGGGCGGGGGGGGGGGGGGTGTTTGGGTTTTTTTTAAAGACTTATGACCAATATACTAGTGTGTGTGTGTGTGTGTGTGTGTGTGTGTGTGTGTGTGTGTGTGTGTGTGTGTGTGTGTGTGTGTGTGTTTGTACTTGCCCTAGCCGAGGCACCACACACAATGGGTCGGTAGTAGGTCCATTGTGTATGGGCCTACTACCTTATGAGAGATATGTGACTCTCTTTTTGAAATAATCGTCCAGGCCAGTTATGCCGAATGAGAGCTTGTATGATAGTGTTTCGGATCCGATTCTGATTAAATCCGTTATAGCAGTATTTTTTAACTAGTACAGATATCTCTTCGCAGGCCAAAGAGGGGGTAGATGAACAATAGCAGATTAAGTAAAGAAGGCCAATACAAGAGCAAATAGAGGCTTTGTATGGCCTATTGCTATTTCTTTTAATGAATTCTATGTGAGGTAGCTTAAGAAGATCCTTTCTCCAGATAAATCTAAGGTCATATCCACCTGTAGATGGGGAGTGAAGGGATATTGAAAGGTTAAGAAATTGGAATGATTTGCAAAAGTCCCCAAAAAAAGTCAATTATCTGGGAGGGAAGTAGGCTCAATTTTCAAAAAGTGGGTGTAAATTAGATCAATCTCATTACAGAACATCCTATTCTTAATGCTAAGCAAGTCATCCATATATCTTAAAGTATGATTAAATAGTGGAAGTATTTTATGGTCAGTTTCCATGTTCTTAAGACACCATATGTATTTAAAGAAATCCAGGTAGATATTGCACATAAGTGGTGAGCAAGAGAAGCCCATAGGGATGCCAACACATTGTTTAAAGCAGCAGCCGCCTGAAATAATAGTGCAATTATTCAACAGCCAAGAAATATAGGAGCAAAGTTTTGTTTCATTGAAGTGTAGAGGGTGGACAGAGTGAGATGCTTGAATCTATCTGGGTTTCTTGGATAGGGAGATATATAAAACGATACTTTCTCTTTTTAGCATTGGTAAAGGCTAAATTAATAACCTTGGCTAAAACAGTCTTAAGGCCAAGATCCCCATTAAGTGGAATGTTTTCGTAGCATTGTGTAATATCAGCTGTAAAGATGTGGAAGATATGTTGAGGAAGGTTAAGTGTGACTTCTGTAGCGTTTTTTGTTAACCAGAAGGGATTACATTGGATATTTAGGAAATCCTTGCAGATTCTCTGCTTCTCTGCACAAATGAGCTCAAATTCTATGAGGATACGATCAAGGCAAAGAGTAATATCTTTGGTGATATCTGAGAAGATACATTTGGAGGCATCAGATATCCATCTGAACTTATGTTTGTGGAATCTATATGTAGAAAATAGTACTGGTAACCTGGTGTTTCTACTTGAGTACCCAAGCTGTCCTAAATGTTTAGAAATATTGTTAGAGATATTTTGCGGTGTATTGTTATTATGACAAAATTCTTTACCAGATATGCGATCCCGAGCTGCTTTCCAAGCCAGGTATTTGCACATAACAGTTGGAAAGTTGGAGCTTTTGTCAAGACCGACCACAAACCATTTATCTGAGATTACTTGAAAATCAAGAGCTAGTTGAGATGTAAGCCAAGAGCTATCAGAAGAAAGCCACTTCCTAGGAAGTAGAGAAATTTCTTGAAGGAAGCCTTCCTTCACTAATTTCTTTAAGTCCGGTAGGACCGTCATCTCCAATTGGAGAGCACTGACAAGGTCGGTGAGGCAGCTAAGTAAAGCTGGTAGGGCAAGGTAAGGGTTTTTTGGATAGTTAGGTATGTGATTGAGCCCTTTGGCCAATAACTTACGTATTGTGACATTATCAATAATGCCCAGATCTTGGGTGCAGACATGGTTACCAATTTCTTCAAAATTCCTGTAGAATTAGGCAAAATGAATGCATGTATAGTAAGGGATTGTTTCTTGTCTAAGAAATTCATTATTTAAAACTAATCCTTTTATACGATGATGATATTTCCATCCTATGAGAATATTGTCAAGCAGTTTATGATTTCCAAAAAGTAAGTCAAAGCACTCACAAAAAGGATTTTTTCGTGGAATCCAATCGAGAAGTACATTGTGAAAGAGACAATGTATGTAGATAGCACCACATTTCGTATCTTCTCTGTTGATAATTCTTCTTCCACATAGGTTTGTAGAGACCTGCAATATATTCATGGGTTAGATTTCAGGGAAGTTTTTGATAGCAGGGACCCTGCCTCTCCCTCTTGTAAAGCTACGAGTTTTTCCTTGATTAGACGAGGATCTAGGTGTAAAAAACGAGGTGAAAGAGTTGGGAGTAGTCAAGGAGTTAGCTCTTTTTAGGGTAGGAGAATCATCATCTTCAATACAAGGTTTAAGCAGATTAGTGACGAACTTGACCCCTTTAAAGTTAGCATAAGTGGTGAATTATAGACCGGGTTCATCTGCTTTAATCTCTTTCAGAATATCATGCATAAGACCACGAAAGATATTAAAGGAAGTTTGTGCAATCACAATCTTCTTAGCATGTCCACCTAGCCATGAGCAGATGAGGGATAGATGAAAGTTGAGTGGTTTCTCTGGGAATAATAAATCCACATGGTTGAGGATAAACCATATTGCATGATCAAACAACATGATGCTTGATTCACAGGAAGCTTTGGGTCAAGAAATCTGCAAGCACGTTTCAAAATGAGGGGGAAGATATTCCAGATGGAATCAGTGTAGAAATCAGGGTTACTTTTAGCAAATTCCATGCTACCCTTAGTACATATGTACAATCCTGCATTTGAGCGGCATTTGGAGTGGTCGATGAGATGAAGGTTTAAGGGTGCTTTAATCAATTCCCCTGTGTCCAGGAACCATCCACCTTTAAGAATCTTGAGTTTACAGTATTCCACAGTTGAGGCAGGAAGGTTAGCCAGGTACACCCTGGTTGCACTAAGAATAGGAGCAAGGAAGGCATTGTTTGGCAAAACCCACAGTTTATGGTCAACTCCGAGAGATTCAATTTCTATTTGTCTTAGTGGTAAGACATGAAAAACTTTAGAGATTTTTGGTACCATCTCAAGGAGGTTAACATCATTGAGGGAGCAAAGATTATTTTGAAATTCTTTTACTGCTTCCAGTGCTGCACTATCTTGACAGAAGATGCCACCAGTTGGAGGGATGGAGGGGGTATTTGGAGTGCAGACAAACAAGGGGTTAAGCCCACATAGTTTTCTGAGGAAGTTAGACAACTCAGCTCCAGATGAGGAGAATAGGGCAAGATCTTGCTAATATTGTGAAGCAAGGACAGGAAGTTGGGCAATATATTGGGACAACAGATTAACACCTTCTAGGGGGTCTTTGTCCAATGTAGCCAGAATTTGAACCCAGTCATTAAATGACAACATATGCAAGACAGATAGTTTTTTATCAGAGGCAAGTGCCGAATCATAAATAATCTCTGAAGCATCCAAGCTACTAATACATCTGAGGACAAGAGAGGAGGCCACAGAGAGGGGCTCCGAGGTTAGTTCCAATCCTTGAGAGAGAGCAAGAGTCTGCAAAAACAGTGAGGTTAGGTTTACTTTTTCTTGCCATAGTATGTAGTACATAATTTGGCTTTCCTAGAAAGGAATGGTCTAGTTCTAGTAGCCAAGGAATTCTTTGGTGTATGGTCTTTAAGGTAAAGCTTAATCTGATCAAGAATATTTGCATGATTCTCAGGGTTGTGATTAGTACTCATGCGAGCTGTCATTCTATAACGTGAGCAATCCTGAAACAGAGGTGACATAAAAATTAGCAAAGTATCTATATTGTAATGTATACTTGGTCCTGCAAACCTTCAATCAGCAAAGTCAGACACTATGGTAGCCATGAGCAGGGAACCAGAAAAAGAGTCTAAAAGGGGCCCCCTAACACCAGTCTGCCAATAAAGGATTTACAGATTGTGGGTCCAAATCAGAGCTCCATTTCTAAGATAATTTCCTAGGCCAGCATCCCAGTTTCCCCCGAAAAGGAAAAACCTTATGTATAGGATGTGTGTGCAGCTGTTTAAATCTTAACTAATAATACATAATTGAATATTTACATTTAAAAGATAGCTGCCGAAGGAATAAGGAACAGATATGTACAAAAATAACTCAGTATCAAAATTATTTAGGTACAATGATTGTAGGAAAGAGATCCTCTTTCCGTAAGACCAGTAATAAAAGAACTTCCCCGTTTCTCAGTGAGTACTTTATTAAAGTAAGGTTGCTTGCCAAAGAAAAGAAAACCCTCCAAGATAGGATAGAGTCCTTACCTGCATCCATCCAAACAAGACAACAATTCAGTTAGCCTTGGATGTGTTTTACAGGTATCAATGGACCATATCAGTTGTTATCCATGTCCATCTTATAGGTTTTAATTACTTTAGACAAGCTAGGTTATTCATTTAGACCTGGTATGTTTAGCAATATTTTCTAATTACTTCACAAATGAGTGTTACAATCTATTTTCTAAATGGTGAAGTCCATTACGAGTCAAACTATTTTGAGAGCCATAGCTCAGTAGCTATGTAACCATATACTTACGTGCAGAATTTAGCAATCCCATGGAATCAAAGGTACCCCTTTTAGACAAAGGGATGTGAAATCCGACTACTTTTTGTCAACCAAAGGTATCAGATGAGGGTGATGACCACCTCTTTTTTAAACCAAATAAGATACGAGTACAACCGGTTAGCAGAGTAGCAAGACTCCTTCTTCAATAGATTACAAGCTATACCAAAGCCAAAAAAAATGATCTGTATACTTACCTTCATCTTCCCAAGATATCCATAAGTCATTAACCACTTTTTTAAAACAGTAGTATCCTAAGAGATTAAGAACAGTAGCTCGGTTATTATGCCAAGAGCTCAAAGTAGCTATACTTACCTTCATAATTAATAGACCCATGATTTCATTATACTAGCTATTGGCATCCTTTTAAACAAAGACAGGTAATATCCGGACAAGTTCGTGCAAGGCTTTAGTTTATTTTTTCCATACTGTTAACCATCCAACGAATGACTCTATGAGAAAGAACCAGTTAAAACTGTGAAAAAACCAGTCATTATGCCGATTTTCGCAAAGCCCTGCAATGGTTAGAATCAGAGCCTTACGACCAATCGGCCATCACAAAATGTTGCTTCCATTTACACAGTCGAGATAAAACAACAGTTCTCCATCAAGCAATATTCATGTCCAGATGTAGCAAATGTTGAGAACGGCCATCAGGCCAAGCCAAACCATCACACTCACGCATACATATACACACCTACATACACTCACATACAACCATATATCAATTTATGCAGGGGTGCAGTTCTGCAGTGTCTTTTTACAAAGCCGACCCCCAGATTACATGCAGGCATTCCCATTAACAGAAAAACTGTAAATCATCTCAAATCCTAAGCCATTTATGCCATGGCTTAATAGTTTGTCCTTTTAATGCTTATGACTAATAAACAGTGTATAAATCAGACGGCATCACTCTTTACCAACCATCCATAGTACTGCAACAACAAACAAACCAAAACCGAAACTTGTAGTAAGGTAGAATATAACACCTGTGTTACATTAGGGACAATTTGGATGAAAAAAGGTTGTGTAAGGATCTGAAAAGGGGGAAACCTAAAAAAGATCATGAAGATCGTACCAAAACTATTCAACATGGGTACTCATTGGATAGAGCTCATCAAGCGCCACCCATGGACCACTTGAGCACTAAATTTGGAGTTCATATGCAGAAGTTATGCCTAAAATAGTGCAAAATATTCCAAAAGCAAGTGAAGGAGATCTTGACACGTGTACAAAAGTGCCATACTTTTGGAAATGTGGCTCCTCCTTCACCCTTAGATCAAGAATAGAGAAACCCTAAACAACCCTTATTTTATCCAAATTGGCCCTAATGACTTGAGCTGCAAGCTCCATTTCTTTAGCAAGTTCAGATAGTGGAAAAAATAAGCAGAAAAAAGACCTGCTCCAAGGCTAAGTGAGGGCCAAAGTATGCCCTCACCTCAGTTTATATAGGATGGTGTGCATGCTCCCAGAGCCAGTAGGTTGAATGCATTCGGCCACCCTCAATTGCGCGAGCCTACAAGTGCCATCACCTGGGGAAGGCGATAGAGAGTGGACAGGGGCCACCTACCCCGTGTGATGATAGCACTCGTTTCTTCACGCTTTGATTAAGCGGGGGTAATGTCCCATTATAAGGCAGTTTTCATTGGCCTGGCAAAAGGGTATCATTGTTATGAAAAAATTGGGGGGGGGTGTTTGGGTTTTTTTAAAAGACTTATGAGCAGTATACTAGTGTGTGTGTGTGTGTGTGTGTGTGTGTGTGTGTGTGTGTGTGTGTGTGTGTGTGTGTGTGTGTGTGTGTGTGTGTGTGTGTGTGTGTGTGTGTGTGTGTGTGTACCCGCCCTAGCCCAGGCACCACACACAATGGGTCGATAGTTGTCCCATTGTGTATGGGCCTTCTACCTTATGAGAGAGATGAGACTCTCTTTCTGAAAAAATAGTCCAGGCCAAATAAATCTAAGGTCATATCCACTTGTAGATGGGCAGTAAAGGGATATTGAAAGGTTAAGAAGTTGGATTTATTTGCAAAAGTCTCCAAAAAAATTCGAATTATCTGGGAGAGAAGTAGGCTCAATTTTTAGGCAGTGGGCGTAAATTAGATCAATCTCATTAGAGAACATTCTATTGTTAATTCTAAGCAAGTCATCCATATATCTAAAAGTATGATTAAATAGTGGAAGTTTTTTATGGTCAGTTTCCATTTTTTTAAGACACCATCTGTATTCAAAGAAAGCCAGGTAGATATTGCACATAAGTGGTGAGCAAGAGAAGCCCATAGGGATGCCAAGGCATTGGTTAAAGCAACAGTCGCCTAAAATAATAGTGCAGTTATTCAACAGCCAAGAAATATAGGAGCAAAGTTTTGTTTCATTGAAGTGTAGAGGGTGTACGGAGTGAGATGCTTGAATCTATCTAGGTTTCTTGGATAGGGAGATAAAACGATACTTTCTCTTTTTAGCATTGGTAAAGGCTAAATTAATAACCTTGGCTAAAACAGTCTTAAGGCTGAAATCCCCATTAAGTGGAATGTTTTCGTAGCATTGTGTAATATCAGCTGTAAAGATGTGAAAGATATGTTGAGTAAGGTTAAGTGTGACTTCTGTAGCGTTTTTAGTTAACCAGAAGGGATTATATTGGATATTTAGGAAATCCTTACAGATTCTCTGCTTCTCTGCACAAATGAGCTCAAATTCTATGAGGATACGATCAAGGCAAAGAGTAATATCTTTGGTGATATCTGAGAAGATACAGTTGGAGGCATCAGATATCCATCTGAACTTATGTTTGTGGAATTTATATGTAGGAAATAGTACTGGTCACCTCGTGTTACTAATTGAGTACCCAAGCTGTCCTAAATGTTTAGAAATGTTGTTAGAGATATTTTGCGGCGTATTGTTATTATGATAGAATTCTTTACCAGATACTCGATCCTGAACTGCTTTCCAAGCCAGGTATTTGCACATAATAGTAGGACAGTTGGAGCTTTTGTCAAGCCCGACCACAAACCATTTATCGGAGATTAGTTGAAAATTGAGAGCTAGTTGAGATGTAAGCCAAGAGCTATCAGAAGAAAGCCACTTCCTAGGAAGTAGAGAAAGTTTATGAAGGAAGCCTTCCTTCACTAATTTCTTTAAGTCCGGTAGGACTGTCATCTTCGGTCGGAGAGCACTGACAAGGTCAGTGAGGCAGCTAAGTAAAGATGATAGGGCAAGGTAAGGGTTTTTTGGATTGTTAGGTATGTGATTGACCCCTTTGGCCAATAACTTACGTATTGTGACATTATCGATAATGCTGCGATCCTAGGTACATACATGGTTACCAATTCCTTCAAAATTCCTGCAGAATGAGGCAAAATGAATGCATGTACAGTAAGGGATTGTTTCTTGTCTAAGAAAGTCATTATTTAAAACTAATTCTTTTATAGGATGATGATATTTCCATCCTATGAGAATATTGTCAAGCAAAGAAACATTCAAATATAGCAAAGAAACATTAAAAAATGGCAGATGTTGTAACCCCCAACACTGAGGTACTACTGCATCTTAGTGTTGCTGGCTGTCTCTGCACAATTTATTGTTGTAGCTTGTTTCCAAGGTCCATGTAAGCTATCTTAAGCTTGCTTTGAAGAAAACCTAAGTTAGAGGCTAGATGTTTGTAGATGCATTCAAGCTCCATAAGCTACTGTGCATGCATTCAAGCTTGCATTGAAACCCGTGTAGAGGCTTGCATGCATGCATTCAAGCTTGCATTGAAAACCTGTGTAGAGGCATGCATGCATTCAAACAGACCTATTTGTGCACATTGCATTTTTTAATGAACTTCAATTGGCTGGTTGCACATGCATTCATGTCTTGTGCATAGTTGGGACCGTACACGTATGGATTGTGAATCATAGTGCTATGAAGAAGCATGAATCAGTAATACTCTATCAGTGTGGTACCACCTGCAACACTCATTTAATATAGGGAAAGTGCATTAGATATCATCAAGATTGTAGCATTCAACATTCTGCAAAAAACATAACAAGTTGGTAGCATTATGTTAGCCAACTAAATGCTCACCATGCATAAGTTATCTAAGTTTTCAGTAAATTTATGGCCGTGT
Source organism: Adiantum capillus-veneris (assembly GCF_014529385.1). Lineage (NCBI taxonomy): Eukaryota > Viridiplantae > Streptophyta > Polypodiopsida > Polypodiales > Pteridaceae > Adiantum > Adiantum capillus-veneris. The sequence goes on along the minus strand of NC_140960.1, from coordinate 17,604,594 downwards.
ATGTTTCAATCTTAAGTGTTGAACCATACTCCAATCATACTTTCATACCCGTATGCGTTTGTCGTATGGAAACAACTATGGTCTTATGTTTTTCAATGTATTTTACAGGGTAAAGGCCGTTGGTGCACTCCATATGTGCCATTTGAAAGGAAGACAGTTTTTTGCATGACAAAGCATCAAGCACATGAAGTATATGACCTCCCCAACTCTAGAGTGGATGCTCGACTACTGACTGAGGCAGATTTCACCAACAAAGATTGGTTGAAATGCTTTAAGGAGGTGCCGAAGAGGGGCAACAAAGTAAAATGTAGAGATGTGAAGCCAGAGCTCTGGAACAGGTTTTATGTATTGTTCACATCCATGTATCAAGAACCTCTTGGAAATTATGGTATGGCGGTGACTAAAGGATTTGCTAGAGGCTTTCTATTTGAGCAGTTGAAGAAACAGGTTAACTGGGACTTTTTTTCAAAAAATATTGTCACAAATATGGATCGAGGTAAATTACATGCAAAGAAGCAATGATGGTCAGCTTTCCATTCCTCCTCTGCCCCTAACAGTTCATGGCGAATGACAAGGACTCCTGATCATTTGGAGGCACTCCAGGAAACTCCAATCGATACAGTGGATGATGTGCAGAAAAAGAATTTATTTGGTCCACCGTCTCTTACAGAGTTAGATACTGTTTACAACATGGTTGTAAGCAAGCATTCTTTTGCATTGTCAGACTATAATGAAGCTTTTAAGAAGCTGGAATTGCTTCAGGCTGATGTGCACCGAAATGAAGGTGCCAACCTCCTAGTGGAAAAGCTCAGAGGCCAGTTGAAGGATGCAGAGGCTGCATTACTAAAGGCAGAAGGTAGTGACAATGATGTGGATGCAATGCATGTGGAGCAGCTTAAAAATACTGTCAGCGGGTTGTCACTAACACTCCAAACATTGCAAGTGGTAGTTGAGGAGAAGGCACCACTTGATGTTGTGGATAGTGCTCTAAAGGAGAGAGATTTTACACAGGAAGTGGAGGAGTGTGCACAGGCGCGGATGGATTTTGTGAAGACCATGCAGGTCAAAAGAAGTACAATTTTTTTGTCTGCACCTCCGCCGAAAGTTCCACCTGTGGATATGGGCACCTTGCCTTTGGACAAATTTTGCAGTGCTTGTGGGTTGACGATGTACAATGACAATGCACTTGGCATGTTTTTGCTGCCCTGCAATCATGCCTTTCACATGTAATGTTTTGGCCATCTTGTTGCAAGAAAGAAACATGTATGGAGATGGGATGCACGCAACCAATTTTTGCATACCATGCGGTCTTCGATGATCCTCGGCAATACGAATGCCAATTTCCAAGGAGTGCAATCAAACACCAAACCCTCAACAGTGCCCTCAAGCATGGACCATGGTATACACCCTGCTGCATTTTTTAGCATTGAGCTTAAATTTATCTTTTTTTTTGTTTTTTTGTTATCAAGGGAACCCTGATAATTGTAGCTACTAGTACAAGACTAGTAGCTACTAGTACAATACTGGTAGCTACCACTCTCATAGTGGCAGCTGTCATGCTAATCCTGGTACATCTAGCTACCAATATGGCTGTGGCTACCATTTTTCCATGAGCTACTATTCTCCCATGTAAGTATTGCTGGTGGCAAAGTAGCTACCATTCTTTCATGAGCTATTGTTTTACCATGGAACTCCTGCTGCTGCTGGTAACAAGGAAGTTCTCACTATCAACCCTGGTAGCTACTACTATAATAGTGGTAGCTACCATTCTTCCATGAGCTGCCATTCTACCAAGGGAGTCCTGCAATTGACAAGGTGGTTACCAGGATTACATTGGTAGCTGCCATTCTGCCATGAGCTGCCATTCTGCCAAGGAAGTCCTGCAAGTGACAAGGTGGCTACCAGGATTGCATTGGTAGCTGCCATTCTGCCATGAGCTACCATTCTGCCAAGGAATTCCTGCAAGTGACAAGGTAGCTACCAGGATAACATTGGTAGCTACCATGATAGCATCTGTAGCTACCATGATGGCAGGGGTCAAGGTAGCTACTAGGATAGCATTTGGTAGTACTGGTAGCTTATTAGTGCTTGCCTGGTAGCTTCTATTGTCATGCTGACCTTGCATGTAGCTTGAAAACCTTGTTCTTAATTTTTTATTGTGAAGAACAAAATTCAAGGTGTTGGTACATGCTGAGAAGGAACATGTTTTAGATAAAGGTTGTTGCCAGGCTTTTATTTTGTTAACCACCACTGTTAGATTTCTTACTACTGTTGGAATTAGGGTAGCAGAGAAACACACACAGCTTGGAGAAGACGAAGGAAGCTCAAGGCACACGATAGAGAGTGTGTTACTTAGTGTGCAATGGAAAGATAGGTAGCCCTAGAGTGATGGGCGTATATACAATGCACGGGGGAAAAAACCTCCTAAAGAGGGAAAAAATGCCCCGAAATTGTTGGAATTAAGGTTGCAGAGAAACACACACAGCTTGGAGAAGACGAAGGAAGCTCAAGGCACACAATAGAGAGTGTGTTACTTAGTGTGCAATGGAAAGATAGATAGCTCTAGAGTGATGGGCGTATATACAATGCACGGGAGAAAAAACCTCCTCAAGAGGGAAAAAATGCCCCGGCGGTCCTACTGTGTTCACACACATCACTACCACATGTATATGGTAACAAATCCCCCCGGGAGTGATGCGGTGAACGAGATCTGCACATGAGTAAAGGGAAGTGCCATGCCTTGAGGACAGGATCAGTCCACAAAGGGGAGTAAGCCCAAAGCTTTGCGGAAAGCTTCAAGATTCTCACGAGACAATGCCTTTGTGAAAAGATCTACAAGGTTGTCCTGTGTTGGCACATAAGCCAAGCTGATCTCTCCCGCTGAGAGCCTCTCCCTGACATAGTGGTAATGCACCTCAATGTGCTTTGTGCGAGCATGAAAAACTGGGTAATGCGCTCTGACTGTCAGTGTAGATAGTGTTGGTAGTGTCCTGTCCAACACCCAAATCAGCCATAAGGCGTCTGAGCCATACACACTCAACCGTAGCTGTGAAGACTACCCTGTACTCAGCCTCACAACTCGAAGTGGCCACACTAGGTTGCTTCTTGCTCAACCATCATATACATGAACTTCCAAGCATGAAACAAAAACCACTTGTGGACAATCATGTGTCAAAACAACCAGCCCAATCTGAGTCCTAAAAAGCATGTAAGTCTGGAGGCAATGATCCCCCTTTGGGATAAAACAAGTCAAGATGTAAAGTGCCACTAAGGTAGCAGAAAATCCTCTTGACAGCCTGCCAATTCTTAGACCCTGGGCTATGCATAAATCTACTGACTTGTGAGACTGCAAACTGAATATCTGGCCTCGTGTTGCATACATAAATGAGGCAGCCAACAGCAGTTTGGTAAAGAGTGACATCAACAGAATCTCCAGCATCATGTAGAGTCAACTTCAAACCTGTTTCCATGGGAGTGGCAATAGGTTTGCAATCCTCAAGTCCAAACTTACATACCAATGTCTCTATGTAACTTTTGTGACACAAGGAAATACCACCATCACACTGCTTAAACTGTATACCCAAGTAATGATGCAACATCCCCAAATCTTTCATCTTGAAAGTAGCATTCAAATCATCCTTAAATTCAACAATATTTCTTTCATTTGGTCCAGTGATCAGCAAATCATCAACATAAAGAACCACGATGAGAAATACATCACCCTCACGCTTTACATACAATGTGCTTTCTGTTGTAAATCCTTGTTTGACCAAATGAGTGTCAGCTTTTTCATACCAAGCACGAGGAGATTGCTTCAACCCATACAAAGCCTTGTTACATTTTCACACTTTGTCCTCTTTTCCTTTTATGACAAAACCGCGAGGCTGCGTTACATAAACTTCCTCAAATATGTCACTATTCAAGAAAGCACTAACAATGTTTGATTGATGTACATCCCAACCAAAATGAGCTGCCAATGTACATAGAAAACGCACAGTAGTCATACGACAAGTGGGAGCAAAAGTCTCTTCATAATCTATGCCTTTTTGCTGTGCATAACCCTTTGCAACAAGTCGATCCTTATGGCGATCGATCTCACCATCCGGCTTGCGTTTCAACTTGTAAACCCACTTCGTACCAATGGCCTTTTTGCCAGGAGGCAAATCACATAAAGTCCATGTGTCATTTTCTATAAGTGCATCATATTCTGATTGCATGGCAGCCATCCAATTTTCTGAATTTTGTGCTTCATCAAAAGTCAGAGGCTCCTCAACATCATGTAAGCTAGACACAGCCAAAGCATAACAATCTGATGCATAAGATGCATGGCGAGATCCTGAACGAGTACGACTAGACAAAGGTGCATCCAATTTACTGTCACGCAAAGTGTGTACCAACCATTTTGGCATACCTCTAGCCTGCTCATTTTCAGCCCTTTCCTCATCAAGTACATCATGTACATCTGCATCAGTAATAGGCTGATCTAAAACATTTCCAGAAACCCCCATAGGTTGTACAGTTTCCTCATTGGAACTTACATTCGTATTTCCACCACTAAAAAGAGGCAACAAAGTGTCATAAATGTCCTGTGAGCTTACATTACTGTCTCTAGTACATGACAGCAAGGGCTGAACAGAATCTTTCACAAACACTACATTCCTAGAAACCAGAGTACGTTTTGTTTGCGGATGATACAACCTGTAACCTTTGCTTTCAGCACTATAACCAACAAAAATACATTTGACAGCCTTATCATCCAATTTTCTGTGCTGCACTTGTGGCACCAAAGCATATGCCAAACAGCCAAAAACACGCATGTGCTCAATAGAGGGTTTTCTATCATGCCATGCTTCATATGGAGTAATAGAATGCAAAGCTTTCGTAGGACACCTGTTAAGTACATAAGTGGTACACATAATGGCCTCAAGCCAAAAAGAATGCTGACCATACATCGTGCCATTTCCGTCAGTGACCTATTTTTCCTCTCAGCAACACCATTTTGCTTAGGTGTATAAGGCACTATACATTGGTGTTTTATCCCACGACTAGCCAGAAATGCATTAAATTCATTCCCCCCCTCGATCGGAGCGGAGGGTGCCCATAGTACATTTCGAGACATTTTCAGCCATAGCCAGAAATGTTTGAAGCACATAAAAACTTCGGACTTCGCTTTAAGAGGAAATACCCATGCATGCCTGGAGTAATCATCAATGAAAGTCACGAAGTACAGATAATTGCCCAAGGACGAAGTTTGCATGGGCCCACAAACATCACTATGCACAAGCTGCAACCTGCATGTGGCCCAAACTGAACCATCCTTTGGAAATTTAGAACGGTGCATCTTACCCAAAATACAGCCTTCACAAACATGTTTGACAAGTGCTTCAAGAGGCGACAAAGAAGCAACCATATCAGATTTTTGCAAACGCAGCAAACTGGCAAAATTCAGATGACCAAAACGTGCATGCCAAAGTTTTGCATCTGAAATATCCCTTCAATCTGCAACAACATTTGAAAAATTTTGTCCACACTTGTCATACAAAGTGAGCTTATACAGCCCACGACACAAAAGGCTAGATGCAACAATTTCATCACCAAAATTGAGATCATGAACTGTACATCTGTCATCCACAAATTTGACTACAAGTCCAAGTCTAGCAAGTGCGGATAGAGACAAGAGATTCTTCTTGATCCCAGGTACATAAAGTGCATCAACAAGTGTGAAGGAACTGCCATTAGCAGCAGTTAGCACAATCTTTCCAACTCCCTGAACTGGATAAGAGGCGTTGTTGGCACAAGTGACTGAATTCCTATGAGGGACAGACTCAAGAGAGGTAAACAATTCATGATGTGAGGTAATGTGCTTTGTAGCACCACTATCGAAATACCACACATGTGAATCTGCAGCAACTGACAATCATGCATCATGGACAGCAGGATTGTAAGTGCACTCTGCGCTAAAAGCCCATTCTGCATCAACATCAGAAACACAGTCTCCTTTCACAGAAGACTCAACAATGGTTGCATTTGTAGTGGAACCAGCATTTGCAGTGAAACCACCCTCTTTCTTCTTAGCCTCTTTGGCCTTCAACTTAGGACACGACTTGATCAAGTGATCAATGGCTTTACCATAATGGCAACGCATCTTCTTTTTTCCCTTATCACCAGAATTTCCAGAAGAATTGCTACCAGCAGGAGCATTAGGAACATAATTTTTGCAACTCGCAGCAGAACCATAAGAAGTGGCTGCATTGCTATTACCACCCTTTCTTTGAGAAGCAATAAAAGCCTGTTCAACTGCACGCGCTATCTAGTTCTGTTTTTTCTGGACAGTGAATCTTGCAACAGCAATGTGCATAATGCATCAAACTTGACAACTTCTGGATTTCCTTGGGTCATAGTCTCCAAGTACTAGCAAAAGTCTGGTAAGAATCTGGTAAGGCATCAAGAACAGTCTGCACAAGGGAACTGTCTGAAATAACTTCACCTACAGAAATAAGTTGCTCATTGATATACTTGACACTAGCAAGGAAAGTGTCCATATCATCTTCCTCATGCATAATCTTCGACTCCAGCTCTTTACGCAGCAAAGCAATTTTAGCCTCATTGCGGCTTGCATAAAGACCTGCTAGAATATCCCAAGCCTGTTTTGCAGATTTTGCTGAACGGATGTGAGGAACAATGGTGCGCTTCACATACAACGCAATCAATGCATGAGCTTGAGCATCCTTAACATCCCAACGAGCTTGTTCTGCCGTAGGCAAAACAACTCTAACAAAACTGCAATCCTTGCAGCAAGACCTGCAACATCCTTAACATCGCCTACATCCTCAGAACTAGGACGTACATCAATCCCCTGCACAATGTTCCAGACACCCTTTGACACAAGAACATGTTGCATCATATAAGCCCACATAGGGTAGTTGTCCCCATCCAACCTGTCCTCATCAGCAAACATCTTGAACACATATGTGTTGTTGTTGTCAGCCATGGTAAATGTTGCGCCTAATGTGAAAACTGCCCGAAAATAGGAGAAATGGAGCGGGAACAACCTGTGCTATATAGCACAAACCGTAGAAGACTATAAGTCACCTGTTATGCAAAAAACGGCACTGACAGAAATTTTGCACAAAATGACAAAATAGCCTGTGCAGTACTGCCTGTAGTGGAAACGGAGGCCGAAATGAGCCCAAATCAAAATTCTGAGTAAGACGAGCTCTTCGAGCTCGCCCAAAATTTTTGTCGACCTGCGAACGCTCGCCAAAGCTCACTAAAATCAAAGAAAGTGAGCAGGCGTGTGCTGGAGCAGATGGCGACTAAGCCCTGGAGGATGTGACCTTCTCTGATACCAATTGTTGGAATTAGGGTTGAAGAGAAACACACACATCTTGGAGAAGATGAAGGAAGCTCAAGGCACACAATAGAGAGTGTGTTACTTAGTGTGCAATGGAAAGATAGATAGCCCTAGAGTGATGGGCGTATATATAGTGCACGGGGGGAAAAACCTCCTAAAGAGGGAAAAAATGCCCCGACGGTCCTAGTGTGTTCACACATCACTACCACATGTATATGGTAACAACTACTAGGATAGCATTGGTGGCCCCTATGTCATCTTGGTAGCTCTCAGTCAGCCAGCTACCAGGATGGCATTGGTAGCTACCAAGATACTGCTGGTAGCTATCAGTGCTTGCCTAGTAGCTTCCACTATCATGCCTGGTAGCTTCCACTGTCATGCTATAGCTACATGTAACTTGAAATAGAAAGTTCTTAATTTCTTTATACTTTTCATGACTGCAGAGGCTGAGCCAGAGACTACAGTTGAGAAGGAAGGTGTGTTAGAGAAGTATAGTCCTGAGAATGGAGATCAAGCAGAAAATGCTCCTTCATTAATGAAGGACAATGAAGTGTCAGTGAGAGACACCAGTCCCTCCAATGGAGATCAAGTACAAAATGCTCCTTCATCAATGAAGGACAATGATGTGTCAGCCAGAGACACCAATCCCTCCATCCTACAGACCATACAAATGATGCAAAGGGAAAGAAAGAGAAAGGTGACAGGTGTTATTTCTGGTTTTGTTTTTTCCTAAAGGTAGATAATATTGTTTAAGTTTCATTCTTGTTGATTGTTGAGCTGCCAAAAAGGCTACAGAGAATGCAGAAGGGCAAACAAAGACATCAAAGGACCAATTATCCATAGAGACTAGAGAAAATAGTAACATGGAATCTGGAAGAAAAGGTGCTACAACAACCAGAGTCAAAAAAAGACTCCAAACATAGTTTCGGTATTTTTGCTTTGTAGCCTATCCCAATTTTTTTCTCTTTTCCTAAATCATGTCTCCGTTTTTGGCTTTGTAACAATTCTCCATTTCCTATGAATTAAAAAAGGCAAAATCAATTTTTTTTGTCCTGTCCATCATTGTTGTTTATCTCATTATTGTTTTTATGTTCAGATGCTGCCACTAGCAACATTGAAAATCTTGATTACATAATAAGTATGATAGCACAGTCTACTATGGAAGACCCTCCTGATGTAGATGGTTTATTTAGAGTTGAGGGCCAAGTCCTATGTGCTAGCAGCATTGATGACCAAGAGGATAAAAACAAGGAGGGTCTTGTCCTTAGTACAGGTGAGGACACGGAGATTATCATGAAAAAGTCAGAACCAAGAAGGGAAAATGGTGATGCATCAGTGGATACAGGTGGTGATGCAAGTTGTGCAGTTGGTGCAGGTGGTGTAGGTGATGACACAGAGATTAAAATTGATAATTCTGAACCACCTGGGGAAGATGGTGACACATCTGTGGATGGAGGTGGTGCAGGCAGTGTAGGTGAAGACACAGACATTATCATTGAAAAAACTGAATCACCTTGGGAAGATGGTGATGTATCTGTGGATGCAGGTGCATCTGTGGATGCAAGTGGTGAAGGAAGTTGTGCAGGTGGGGAAGTTGGTGGAGGTGAGGACGCAGAGATTACCAATGAAAAGTCTGAACCACCTCAGGAAGATGGTGATGCATCTGTGGATGCAGGTTGTGCAGCAGGTGCAGTTGGTGCAAGTGGTACAGAATATGTAAGGCACGATGATGGGATGGTGTCTAGGCAAAGGGAGGATGGAGGAGGTGCAGGTGGTGTTGCAGATTATATTAGGAACGATGATGGGATGGTGTCTCGTCCATGGGAGGACCTAGGAACAGATTGTTTGAGAGTAAGCTAGCTCTAATCCTTGATATTAATGGTGTCCTGTTGACTTCATTAGACAAGAGGCACCGTTCATGGAAGCCTGCCTACTCGAATGAACTAGAAATTGTAGACATAGGAGGTGTGTCTGTTGGGTATAAAAGGGATGCACCTACATTCTTGGGCTGGTGCCTTGTGCACTTTGATGTATTTGTGTGGACTTGCTGCATGAAGACTAAAGCAAAAAACCTATTGAGTGCCTGCTTTCCTGATCAGTTTCCCCAATTCGAGGAAATTCTTGCACAACAGAAGAGATGCTAGAATCAAGATAACTGGTCGAAAGCCTGTAGTTTACAAGAAGCTAAGTGACTTCTGGGAGAAAAGAGGTCAGTACTCTGCTGCGTCCACAATTCTAGTGGATGACACACAGTACAAGCAGCTGTGGAATCCTCCATGAACTTTCTGCATTGTGAAGAATATGGAAAATCAGACTCCCACTGAGATTCAAGGATATCTTACAACAACTGTAAGATCTTGGCTCACGGCTTGGCTTTGTGCGGGAGATTGCCTCAAGTATGCCGAGGACTCTGCACTGTCAAAACCGATCGATAACCTGAGCATTAGGATCTCAAAGCAGTGGCGTTGTTGACCGCTGGGTCAACAACACAACATAACTCAAGTTTCGTACCAAAGTCTTATCTTTTGCGAGTTATGAAATGCTGCGGATTATGGTTATAAACATCATTTGTAATGAGTAGTTATTCTAGTTTCAGAAGCCGAGGTGCAATGGCACTTCCAGATTGTAAATACAAAGCCATTTGACCCTTTCAACCCCATTTTTTGTTAAACCTAAGGTAGCCTTAGTATATAAGGTACCTAGGTCATTTTGTAAAAAGACTTTTAATCATAATCAAGTTTTAGCGCTTCCGTCTACTGTGTGTGAGAGAGAAACAGAGTGAGTGTGAGCTTCATCCTCTCACTATGCCCGGCTCGCTCAACACATTGGAGATCCGACTGCACCATTGCTGTAGGCTCGAGGAGAGCTACGCGACAACGCCAAGCATTCCACACGAGACGAAGCGCACACGCCGACGCATCTACGAGCTATTTGTGGCCGTAAGTGTATCAAACGATGTCTGTTTTCTGCGTGCTAGTAGTCTATAGAATCGTGGCGACATAAGCTACACATTGGTATTCATAAATTTCAGTTTCGGGCACTTTCAAAATTCTGCTCTGTCATCTTACGCGTTTTCCATAGATGGGTTTAGAGTGAGGGTTTTGAGTGTAGAAGCTTAGGGACAGGTGTATCCTAGTGAGGGGATGGTGTTCCTTAAGTTTCGTATGAATTTGGCATGATTAGGTGAGTTACCTTCCGTATGTGTGTATGTGGCAAGGTGGTGTAGTTGAGAGCAGTGAGGTTCTTGATTGTGGTTTAGTTGGCCTTCCAGAGTGTTGTATGTGTAGGATGATCTCAGCCTGACAAGCTAAAGTGATTTCCTCCATGTGCCTATCGTGTCATCTGAGTCCTCGATTGACATTATATTGATCTAGGTAGTGTTTGCATGCACTTCATGGGTGTGTGAGTCGCTTCCCGTCCAACATTGGCGCCGCTGCCGGGGACACAAGGACCTAAGTAGGTTTCCTACTAACATTCGTGTGATGGTTGCTTGATTTAGTTTCGGCTAAAGAAAGCGTTTCTCTTAAGTGGATCCGGAAGAGGATATTCCACGATCAAGTGGATAGCCAAGAAGCGTGTGTCTTGTCGAGGGTCTGCAACTAGATAGATTTAGTTAGGATCTGTGGATTAGAGTAGTTGTTGGTGGTCGAGTGATTTGTGAGGTGATAAAAGCGTTTACTAGTTCGTGTGTGGCAGTGAAGCGTTTTTCTACTCATAGATGCAAAACCCCATATGATTTGTAGGAGTAGCTTTAGGTAAGTGATCCAATTCTGATCTAGAGCTATTCAACACTGAATTATTTTCTAAAGTGCTTGATTGCATTTGAAATCACGGAAAAGTGTGCTTTTGAGGGAAAAAATGCATTAAACAAGCTTTTGTGGATATTTTTGTATGACTGACTGATGCTGTGCAGCATTTGCAAGGGTTCTGTGAAGAAAACCTGCAATTCTGTAAACATAGACATCCTACGCGTAGGATGTCTCAAGGGGATTCTGGAGACCAAATTTGAAAATTCTGACTACAGCAGTGTGTTCAGAGGGTAGGTTTTACCCTAGTAACATATTGACTTGGGTGTTTTTCCCTATTTTTGTTGACCAAAAGCCAAAAGGCGGAGTCAGAAAACGTAAAATTTCAGAAAAGGCTTAAATTGAGTGATTTTTGCATGTTTTTGCAATTGTGAAGCAACTTGCACTTGCTGAGAGCATAAGGAAGCATCAGGGACACTTCAGTCTCAGAAAATCAGCAGTAGACATCCTACGCGTAGGATGTCTACATGGTGATCTGGGCACTTTTTGGAAAATCTGAGGTCACCAGTGTGTTTAGAAGGTAGGTTTTACCCTATTTTCACCTGGAAAGGGAAACTTGACCAAATTTTGACAGATCAAAGCGAAAAGACGAGAATTGCCAGACATCCTACCCAAATTGTGTCCAAGGCCTAATTTTGAGACCAAAACCATAAGATGGCTTCATGAACATGTTTTGAATGATATATTGAGTGACTAAAAGGGATTTCACCTCATTTGGGTGAGAAAATTGAGTTCAAAGCGGACTTTAGCACTTTTGACTGAAAAAGGCAAGAACAACTAAAATTTGGGACTTTTGAAATCCAAACCAAAATCTAAGCATACCACTGGGTTACTGACATCAAGGGGAAGCTGTGGGACAAGTCTGGGGTCAAACAGGCCAAAAAGACATCCTACACGTAGGATGTCTTCTGTGTGATTTTGGACTCTAAAAAAAATTCTGAGCATACCACAGTGATCAGCACCTTAAGGAGAGTCTGTGGTTCAAATTTGGGGCAATTTTGAGCAGTTAGACATACTACGCGTAGGATGTCTAAGGCATAATTTTGAAACCAAAATTCTACTATTACCATACCATGCTGTCATATAGCCTTAGCCAAGCCTCCTAGGCAAATTTAGTCCAATTTGGAGTTGATTTGACTTGGGAATTCATCAGAACAGACATCGGGATTTTGTAACAGATTCTTGATCATTTGACCAACCTATAGGTGTCAGAATCAAAAAGTAAAAATAGCTGTGAGTTTAGCACATCAAGGGGAAGCTACAGTGCAAGTTTGAGCTGAAACAGAGCAAAAAGACATCCTACGCGTAGGATGTCTCCAGCTTGATTTAGGACTCCAAACCAACCTATGAGCACACCACTGTGATGAGGACATCAAGGAGAAGCTGGGGTGAAAATTTCAAGTCATTCTGAGCAAAAAGACATCCTACGCATAGGATGTCTCAAGGCCATTTTTAGGTCCAAATGAAATTCTGAGCATATCATTGTGTTGTTGGACTTAAGGGGAGTCTCTCGACCAAATTTTGTTAAATTCTGAGCATATAGACATCCTACGCGTAGGATGTCTCTAGGCCAGTTTTAGGGTCCAACTGTACTTTTGACCATACAGAAGTGTTCACAGTGTCACAGAGATCCCAAATCTTCTTTTAAAATTGAATTTGGACTCATTTTGACCAGTCTAAACTGCATTTCACTGTTTTGGCCATAACTTTCAGAAGCGATATCAGATCGCAAAAGTTTTTATATCAAAACGTAGCCTGAGAGCGGCTCTACAGATCTTAGAGAAAAACTTGAACTAAATGGTTGCGCATGCCAACGGCAACCATTTAGTTCAATTTTGAAAAAAAACATCATTTAAGGCCTCAAAATTCATCCGGAAGTTAGGGGTGTCTGAAAGCGACAATTTGCGAGAATTGTGACGAAACGGTTGCAGTTTTGGACATAGTTTCGACTTTTCCCTAACCAAAGCACTTAACACAGTGGACTAAGTCTACTTGAACCAAGCAAAAGCTCTTAAGCCCAGAAATCATGTCTACCCTAGATTCAAATGCATCTTATACAAGCTTGGAGATCCCAACGATAGAGGAATATCCTCCTACAATGGATCTTCCAAACTTGAAATTGATGAAGATCCATCTTGTTGAGAGAGTTTGGATGATTGTTCATGAGAGTGAAGGACTATATAGATACATTGATGACAATGAGGTCAATCTTTATAGGTGCTCATATCCATACCTAGAAGAGATAACCGATTACAAGCTCTTATATGTCTACACATACGGAGTCGACTGTCAATGGAGATCTATAGTTGTAGACAAGTATGGACGAGAATAGAGAGTTGTAGAAAGCACAATTCCACAGACTGTACTAGAAAGAGGTGGATATTTGGTCAATGAAGGACCACAAATGCCTCCACCAAACACGAGAATTCCTATAGGAATTCCAAGAAGAGAGCCACCAGGATTCCCTTCAAGAGCGATAACGAAAGAAGGATTGGGAGAGTCTCTGGTTAGACTTGTAGACAATCGAAGAGTTAGACCATCCCAAGTACAGAAATGGGTAAATAGGAAATACTCCGGAGATAAAGATCTGAGAGATCACGTAGCGGCTTTTAGAAGAGTGATTAGAGCAGAGGAAGTTTCAGATTTTGCGACACAGTTTGCGGGATTTGGATTGACTCTAGAAGATGATGCAGCTACATGGTTCGAGTTGGTGGAAAAAGCAGATTTTGAGACCCTAGATGAGCTGTTTGAGGAGTTTATTGAAGAATTCTCACCAAAAGGCATTGCTCACAACACGGTCTCACAAATCCATAGATTCAAACAGAAAGAGGATGAATCAGTACGCAAAGCATCAGTACGCAAAGCATCATTACGGCTCAAGAGATATGTTAAGCTCTGTCCGAGAGCGGAATTACCTACACAAGAACGACTGATGCTGATCTTTATCTAGGGAATGAGACATGCGGGCCTTCAGAAGGATCTGCATATGATAAGGAGGATGACGCTAAATGAGTTGATCAAAGAAGCTCTTTATCTAGTGGATAATTGTGATGCATACAAAGAAAATGACTTAAAGAGTCAAGGAGATGACACATCCTCTCAGGACAATGTTTCACAGATAAGTGAGTCCATTGCCAAGCCAACGGCACCTATTGATCAAGAAAAGCTTATAGACGACTTGGTCAAGAGGTTGATTCCTCTTGTAAGGTCTGATTCGGGAGAGCCGAAGTGGTGTGAAATTGAGAGAAAATGGACGAACCATACGGGGGAAGAGTGCTATTATAGCATGGAAAATTCTAGGGAGAGGTATGAACAACCTGTTCCAGAAGCACCTATTCCACCTAGATACATTACGGGGAATGCGCCAGGACCAGTAGGAGTTTTAAGGCCACAGCTTGTCTTAGGACAACAACCTCCGCTGCCAGGTGCTAGAATGTCGGTAGACATGAGATACATGCCAATGATGGAAGCATCAAATAAACCAACACCAGTACCAGCTACAATGTGGTATAGCAACCAAAGTGAGTACTACTCTTCGGAGAAACAAAATGTGAGAGAAACACATGGAGTGGTTAGGCCGGTACAACCTCCACCTCCTGGGTTTCACTCGAAAGAAAGAAGGTACGAAATGGATGAAAGGACATTGTGATTCATTGCAAATAGCGGATTATCTAGGTCAAAGCTTGCTTATAGCCAAGAGGAAATGCTAAAAGAATCTCCTCAACCAGAGACAGATTATCACAAAAGTCGTGACAACCACTTGGTCAAAAAATGTCCTCATACGGAGATCAATGAAGTAAATGCCTATTTTCTTGAGTGTGGCATCACTCACTTGATCCCCGATTGCCCGAAAAAACCAAACCAAATCAGGAAAATCACGACAAATGTATTAGGGATTGTTCAGCTCCCTAGTAGCTCAGAAAATGAAAATGTCGTACCAGTTCAAGTGGTTACTAGAGCACAAGCTCAAAAGAAAGCTGATGAGAATCCAAAGACAAAGAACACGGAAAGTGACACAAGTCCAAAGACAGATGATGGACCAAAGACAGACGCACCTAGTCAGAAAACCAAGAGCAAACGAAATAGTTGGAAAGCTAGAAAGACTAGGATGAAAGCACGCAGGGAACGAGAGAAAAAATCCCTAGCTGAGAAGCTTACCGAAGCTGAGGAGAAGATAAAACAACATGAGGAAAATGAGGCACCTTCTCTTACACAGATGGTTAAACCTCTAGAAGAACCATCCACGGATGAGAAACCGAGAAGTGCTAGTTTAGGAGGATCTGTGTTGGTAGAGAAGGTTAATGAGACATTAGATGCCCTCTTGAAAGCCTATGATGTGAGGCTCAAAAACAACCAAACCCAAGAACACAGGTGGATGACATATCCCTATGTGGAACTAGAAAAGCAAAGGTTTGAAATGTGCCAGAAAATGATTCAAACAGCCCAAGATTTACTAGAACCACCAGTTGCAAAACCTGAGGATGTGATCCGTGTCATGCCTACACAAGTAATCCCACCAAACCAGGAACTAAAAGAGCCAGATTCTAGCCATGATCACAGACCAAACCTCAAAGACCAAGGATAGTACTGAATACCACGGATAACTCTTCCGAGGGATTTCACCAAGCTATACCTGAGAATTGTAAAGAGATAGATGGTCTTGACGAATTGTGGAAACAAGTCAGAGAAGCCAATGAAGCCGATGACCTAAGAAGATGAGTAGACAATACTGGTGATGAACGAGGAGCGTTTCTATCACCAATAGAGGAATTTGAGACTGGATCTCAAATGAATCTAGACCTGCGATCGTATTGGGGTGATAAAGGATCTATACAATCTATGGATAGTCAACCCCATTCGCTAAGAACACTACCGTCCTACATGGGAGAGTACGAGACCAAGTCAGATGTGGTTGCAGTCCCATCACAGAGACTGTCTCCCAACAAGGCCATCTATTCAAAGGGGCTAGTAGATATTCTATCTACCCCAGTCACCTGTACAATAATGTTAGCCGAGTTGCTCAGAATAGAACAAACATGTGGGCTAATGTGGGTAAATGTCTAGAGAAATTTGGTGTAAAAACCCCAATGACTCAAATCAAGGAAGGCATCAAAGAGCTTGAAATGCCTCAACTAAATACTAGGCCAGTGCCATTAAACAAGGTAGGCGAGTATTACGAGGGAGAATATGGAAACACCGCCTTTCCTATGGAATTCAATGGTGTAAAAACCATGGCAATCCTTGACCGTGGATCTGGTGTGGCCATTGCAACCAAAGAGGTTTGGAAACAATGGGGAAAACCTGCCTTGATATCCACACGAATGACCCTGCATCTTGCACACAAGGAAAAGCCCATAGGATTGCTAGAAAAAGTACTTGTTACTTCTTGTGGCATTGAATATGAACACACTTTTGTTGTTGTTGACTTTGGCAAGAAGAACAACTATGACATCATTATAGGACGACCATTCATGCAACAATTGAAAATGGTCCAAGATTGGGGTTATGACCATATATACCTGAGACATATGGAAACCATAACAAAGATAAACTTGAGGGACCATAGCTATAGGGATGTGACGAGAACACCGGTAGAGGAGTTTGATTCCACCACAGTAGTAGGATCAGAACTTCCGGCTTGGTTAGGTAAGCCTAAAGAACTGTGGATGTGTGGAGCTTCACAATGTGGTAGCTTGAAACGTGAGGAATGTATCCTAGAGCGGGTTATAGTGGATAGGGACTATATCCCAGAACCATTTCCTGAATAAGAGTTAGAGCCTTTTGGATGGGAACACATCTTGGCTACTCTGGACGTGTGCGCCGTGGAGGACGCTCCCACAACAAATTTTTGTGATGAAAATGGCTATGATGTCGTTCCTTATTTTGCAGTGAGTGTAATCCAGGAAAACGAAGAGATCCAGACATCAACAAGCTCTCAAAATAAGGAGCAAATAAAGAAATGTGGAGAATCAAAAGATGAAGAAGACGATGAGTTCTATGACTCTGTAGAACACTTTGAGCTTCAAGAAGATCAAGGACCCGGGAATCAATGTCATTGCTACACGAATAAAGTGCATCAAAAGTGGATTCCCAAGTCCTCCGTGAAGACACAGCCACCACAATCATCCTCATACATGGCTCCTAATAAGGATGCAAAGACTCAGCTAGGAGGAATACGACCAGAGCAACGAGCTAACAATGCTCTAATCAATGGGCTAGAAAAGTCCTCCAAGAAACTACCACCCACGAGCAAACAGACAGTAACTTTCCCTTACCAACCAAAAAATCAAGGGAAAGTACAAGAAGTCAACCTTGCTGCGGATAGTAGCGATAATGATGAATCTTACAACATCCCCTATCATCAACTCAGGCCATCACTATCACCAACCCCTTCAGCAACAACCATGACAGGTCAAAAGAACAGGACAACAAGTCAAAGCCAAAAAGCTCGAAAAATCTGGATACCAAAAAGCCAGATCGGCAAAAAACAGATATGGATCAAGAAGACAAAGATCTCTAATGACAAATCACAAGATCCAAAACCAAAACAAAAACAAGGAAAGCCTGCACGAACGGGTAAGAATATCACAAAGTCGCAAGCTTTCACAACTCAGGTTTGGGCTCCAAAGAAGTTGATTCAAGCACAAAAAAGTCAGGAATTCATTTGGATTCCAAAACAACCACAGTATCAACTTTCAAAGCCTAAATCCCATCCCCAACCAAGCGTACAAGGGCTGAAGCAAAGACCACTGTTGACTCACACAACAAAAAGGTGGATCCCAAAGAAGTCTCTTCAAACACAAACGAAGCACGGGCAAGTATGGGTTTCCAAACGAGAGCCAGCCAATAATCGCAAAGAAATGGGTCCCAAAGAAGAACAACAAAACTGTTGTCAGTGCAACGCCGCTTGAATTCTTACAATTCTTCTTACGATTACAGTTAAGTTAGAAGAGAGCAAGTCGCTTCAATCAAGCAACCATACAGGAGCTTCAAAGACCATTACATTGCTTAGAATAGGAAGCCTCGCCAACAATTTTTACAATTCTTCCTACGATTATAGTAAAGTTAGAAGAGAGCAAGTCGCTTCAATCAAGCAACCATACAGGAGCTTCAAAGACCATTACATTGCTTAGAATAGGAAGCCTCGCCAACAATTCTTACAATTCTTCCTACGATTACAGTAAAGTTAGAAGAGAGCAAGTCGCTTCAATCAAGCAACCATACAGGAGCTTCAAAGACCATTACATTGCTTAGAATAGGAAGCCTCGCCAACAAAGGCCAATAAGCAAATCGCTTATACCCACATATTTCACAACATAAATCTTTTCCATGCATTGACTGTGTATGCATAATAGGGCTACATTACAAGGCCTGCATAGGCACAACTTTTAATTGCCCAAGCACAACACATACCCTTTGCGATACCCTGTCGTAAAGGATGACTCCAAATAGGAAGGGGGGAGGCATTCTGAATGCGGACCTAACATTATGACTATTAGAGGGCAATTTTTTGTGAGATGCATTGATTTTTTGCGTTTTATCGTGATGATTTTTTGACGAAATTTAGACTATATGCCCTCATAGTAGTGTTACAGAGGAGTATGGGGACAAAATCCATATACGAGCCCCTAGGGACATGTGTATAGTGTACATAGCATTTAGATTTCTATTTGAATGATTTTTCTTTTGTTGAGTTGTTTCAAGATTTTCTTTGTTTATTATTAAGAAAAAATAAAAAAATCCCTTATCCACATGAAGAAAAGACTGACGAGAGGCCTGAGCACTACAAAGAGAAGAAGGTACAGGGAAACGATGAAACTTCACGAAGTATGTCTCAGCAACCACTACAACAGCCGGAGAACTTGTCACAAAGCAGTGTCATCATGCAACCGACAAGTCATACAAGTTAGAGTCGAGTAGCTAAGCCACAAAATGAGTGAGGTGTTAGTCCCAAAGCTTCAAGTAATATTCTCTATGGTCTAAGCGTCTTAGCTATTCTAGGTACTGCTCATGCTGGAAGAGTTTAGCATATTTACGTGGTGTCGCTCATGCTGGTATAGGTGAGCAAAAGAGTCGAAGTCTAAGTACTTAAGTCTGGTGAAGTGAAGGAGAAGGTCCAAAAGACACTCACATACTGAGCATAGTGAGATAAGAGTGGAGAAACTTCTACATCGAAAACCCTTCTTGGAAAGGTGGAAGCTATTGAGACATCTCTTGATGTCACATGTGCTACATTTATTCCTCGAAACACCCATCATCTCCTTCTTTCACATTGCATGCTTTTGTTGACAAAATTTATCATATGCATATAGAGTGTCCCATAATTGGCACTTGCATCAGACACTCTTTCCGTGTTTCACCCAAGTACTCACCTTTCATGAACATGTTCTTCACGTTCAACTACTCAACTCCAATAAGAGCGTATACCAAAGGCATTTTTTTCCCACCGGGTTTTTTCCCTTTGGTCATCCAGGTTTTAGACCCTAATCTAAAGACACTATCACCATCCTCTTGTACATATTCCTTCTACATCAACAATAAGGAAATGCTACTCAAATCAATTGACAAATGAATTGGAGCACCAATTTCAGATCATAGCATACTTCTCCTCAATGGCGAGTCGAAGAATGGTCTACAATGACAAAGCTGCAGACAACACTAACAACATGATTGCACAAGAACAAAGAAGTCCTCAATGAAGAAGAGCAGACATAAGGGTAATCAGAGGATCTCAAAAGCTTGTACTTGATAATGCGCATCGAATGCTTGGCAGGGTTTTGAACCTCAAATTAGAATAATTAAGTTCTGGATTCGGCCTGACAGACAGACTTTGCATTGGAGTGCAACTTGGCCTAAAGAAGTTAAGGGTTTAGCCATACAATTTCTACAAAATCCTTACAAAGTTGTCATTGGCTCACAAGATCAGAAAGCCAATCACTCAATTCTACAGATTGTAGAAGTTGTTTCTAAGAATCACAAATACTCCGAATTGACAGATTTGGTGGAGCAAATGATGGATGGAGCTTTCTCTATCCATGATGATAAGAGTCAAGTTAAACAACATTGGGTTCTTTTTGAATTTAGATCTGGCATTAGACCTATAATGACAGAAACAGATGCTGCAGCTCGGAGCGTGGATGTGAAAGACATAAAGTTCGTCATCAATTATGATTTTCCTGAATCATGTGAAGACTATGTACATCGGATTGGACGAACAAGACAAGCTACTGCAAAGGCTATAGTCTATACTTTCTTTCCAACAACACAAAAACAATAAAGACCACATCGCCATCGACAATCAGGTCATGTCGGGGACGACATGACCGCGGAAGGGGGGAATGTTGACGTTGGGTCAACAACACAACATAACTCAAGTTTCGTACCAAAGTCTTATCTTTTGCAAGTTATGAAATGCTACGGATTATGGCTATAAACCTCATTTGTAATGAGTAGTTATTCTAGTTTCAGAAGCCGGGGTGCAATGGTACTTCCAGATTGTAAATACAAAGCCATTTGACCCTTTCAACCCCATTTTCGGTAAAACCTAAGGTAGCCTTAGTATATAAGGTACCTAGGTCATTTTGTAAAAAGACTTTTAATCATAATCAAGTTTTAGCGCTGCCGTCTACTGTGTGTGAGAGAGAAACAGAGTGAGTGTGAGCTTCATCCTCTCGCTATGCCCGGCTCGCTCAACACATTGGAGATCCGACTGCACCATTGTTGTAGGCTCGAGGAGAGCTACGCGACAACGCCAAGCATTCCACGCGAGACGAAGCGCACACGCTAACGCATCTACGAGCTATTTGTGGCCGTAAGTGTATCAAAGGATGTCTGTTTTCTGTGTGCTAGTAGTCTATAGAATCGTGGCGACATAAGCTACGCATTGGTATTCATAAATTTCAGTTTCGGTCACTTTCAAAATTCTGCTCTGTCATCCTACGCGTTTTCCGCAGATGGGTTTAGAGTGAGGGTTTTGAGTGTAGAATCTTAGGGACAGGTGTATCCTAGTGAGGGGATGGTGTTCCTTAAGTTTCGTATGAATTTGGCATGATTAGGTGAGTTACCTTCCGTATGTGTGTATGTGGCAAGGTGGTGTAGTTGAGAGCAGTGAGGTTCTTGATTGTGGTTTAGTTGGCCTTTCAGAGTGTTGTATGTGTAGGATTATCTCAGCCTGACAAGCTAAAGAGATTTCCTCCGTGTGCCTATCGTGTCATCTGTGTCCTCGATTGACATTATGTTGATCTAGGTAGTGTTTGCATGCACTTCATGGGTGTGTGAGTCGTTTTTGCATTGTTCATCACTGCACCTCCACAGTAGCACAATTACAAGTACTTAACATAGCTTCCTATACCAGGAAATGTTAAGGACAGCTACCAGTCTGCATAGTAGCTACCCTTGCAACTACTTAGCTACAGTTGTTTAATTTTTCTATGTCTATTGTGGAGATGATTTATTTCCTATGGCTTAATGTACATGCAGGAGTACTGGTGGGAACTTGGGTTGGTTATAGTGGTCATGATCATTCATGCATCAGATGTATTCAACATTTACTAGAGTCACCTATCCATTGTCTCTTAGGAGTCGCACATGCAGCCTCGAACGTTTGAAAAGTGCTGCCACGTTTGCACGTCCCTGCGCTTATTCGGAACGGCTCCTTATTGCCCCCAGCGTGATGACCCCCCCCCCCCCCCCCCCCCCCCTCTTGACGTTCAGTTATAACGGTGCCGATGGCGAAGGTGGGAGAGAAGTAGGAGCCTGCAAAAGACTGCTAACACCTGCTACTGTGGGCCTGCAAAAGCTGACCTTATCCTCTGTCAACACAACCATTGAGCAACCGCCTGTTGTGCATGTACGAGATCCATCATTGGTTGGCTGTCTGGTCAGGGTCATCGAGCCCTTGAATGGCCAGCTGCATGTGCGAGTCTCATTTGGAGTTTCCCTCATCTCCCTTTTTAGGGAAAGACTTTCGACAGAGTGTTCATGCTATCTACCTCAGGATATCACATACGCATTTTAGACACGATTGAAGCAATTGCAAAACAGGGTGATGCTCAACACAGAGATTACGGAGATTCCCCCAAAGAAAAAAAAAGATGCTGAAGGGCCATCAAAAGCAGCTTAGATTAGAACTAGGAATGCTATAAATCAAAAGGAGTGCTATTGTAAATAGCCTCATATGTTTCTGAGGAAAGTAAGAATTTTCTTGTACGTCCCACTTTCTGCATTGGGAACTTAATAGCTCGTACAAGGTGGGATTGCAAGGTGGCTTCAGGCTCATAATTTAATAGCTTGAACTCATAGGGATTTTCTTTTGCTTGATCGTACCAAACTCCTTTGACAACAAATGAGCCAGCATTACAAACATTCCCCCATGCATCTCTTAGCAAAGATTTAGTTTGATTCTTTTCTGTTGTACATTTTGAGACATAGAAATCCACAAGCTCCTTATTGTCATGAGGAGCTATAACAACAAAATTGTCACCAACATGAAGTGCATCACTCAATGCATCATGGTGTCCTTCATATGCAAACTCTTCAATCTCATCATCATCTTCGACATCATCTGTAGGTTCAAGAGTAACATAATTCCATGCAGAAACGTGTGATTTGTTCGAACACCTGCTCCAGCTGCCTTGCAAACAAGCACTACAAAAGCATGAGAATTTCCGATACCTAAGAAGTTTTCCATTTGTTAAGGAGTAGCCGCTGACACAATGTAACCCACGTGCATTAGGCACAGATTTACAATCCCAACGTTGGCTTCTATCCACATCACCTACTTTGACCTCCTAGAACAGTTGAGTAACTGGTCATACATGCAAAGAATACGTGGTTGTAGCACCATTGGACATGGTTTCTCTCAAAAATGGCACCACATATGTTGCACATTGTAATTTCACACAGTCTGGATTTAGATCCTCCCGAGTGAGATGCCTCTTAATAATAGCACCTGCACCATCATGTTTGCCCTTCCCATGACCTGAACCTGAAAAGTGATGTGTCATTTTCAAACTTGTCAGAGTTCCATATTGAGCAACAAAATAAAAAGGCCTCTTTGCTTTGAACTGCGAGGCTGCTCCATTTGACTAGACCCAATGTTCTTTGAGTGATATGGCTAGCTCTTTCAACCAACCATAATGGAGCATAAAGCAATGTTGGACAAAAAGAGTATCATGGCTTTTATCATCAGATATATAGAAATGATAGTATTTTTGGACACTACCTGCAATACTCACATATGTAATTTGAACGAAGATTGTCACCTAGCTAGAAAATCAATGCATCGATTGGATCTCGTTCTGTTCTTTAAAAGTGTAATTTTCAGTCAAATCCACCATTGACACTACCACATCTTCAGGGAAGATACGTAGACAATCTTTAAACTGCTCGGCCCTCCATTTTTAAACAAAATTGTGCTTTATAAACTTGCTCAGATGATCCTTGAACAATATGAAAAGCTGCCCGCACTACATCTCCTTGTGAGAAAGAACTTTTCTTTTCTTCTTTTTCCCTGAATCTGTTTCGCCAACTTCAAGGTCTTCAAAAATCTTAACTGTTACCATGTGTGCACCATTTAACTCTTCAATCGGGCAAACTGGTAGATTATTTGAAGGCCCACACGAAGAGCATTAGCCAATCAAACACTTCAGTGCAAAAAAATTTGACCCACTAGCCTTCGAGCATAGAACTGATTCCCAAAGCTTTGTAAGGCTAGGGCACTGATTTGTCTGAGCACTATATTTCAAATCTGCACCACAAATATCACATTGACAACTACACTCTTTCCCATGCACACCATAAGAAATCTGCCTTATATGGTTTATAGCATCCCTCAAGAATGACATTTGAATATGAGTGGTGCATCAGCAGCTGTAGCGATCTCGAAGCTTGCATACAAAATAAGGTTTCAGCTTTTCAAACGTCCTTTGGTGAATTTGTACCTCTGGGTGACTCTGTTTGAAGGCAAAAAAGAATTCTACCTGCATTAAATACTGATATTTAGTACACTTATTGGCAAAATCATAACTTATTGTTGACATGTAAAATTGAGATCAATCTGGTGGGAGCTAGTATAAGAATGGTAACTAATACTTTTGCGATGAGTGGAAGGAAAAAAGTTACAAGATCTTGAGTCTAATAGTATAAAGCACTCTAAGACCTGGTTGTTATTAGACTACCTAAGGGTAGCTGCCAGGTTAACAGTGGTAGCTACCAGGTTGACAGTGACAGCTACTAGGTTGACAGTGACAGCTACCAGGTTGACAAAAGATAGCTACCAATCCACCAGGATTTCCATGGCAAACTCGTAGCCTCCACCAAGATTGCCATGGTAGACTAGTAGCTTCCACCAGGATTGCATGCCAGAGTGGAAGTTATTACTCTCAGAATGGTAACTAATATTTTGTGATGAGTGGAAGGAGAAAAGTTACAAGAGCCTGAGTCTAATAGTAGGAAGCACTCTAAGACTTGTGGCTAACTTTAACATGAGCGGCACTGTAAGGCTGGTTGTTATCAGACTACCTAAGCGTAGCTACTAGGTTGACATTGATAGCTACCATGTTGACAGTGATAGCTACCAATCCACTAGGATTGCCATGGAAAACTGGTAGCTTCCACCAAGATTGTCATGGAAGATTGGTGGCTTCCACCAAGATTGTATGGCAAACTGGAAGCTATTACTCTCAGAGTGATAGCTCTGAGAGTAATAGCTTCCACCAAGATTGTATGGCAAACTGGAAGCTATTACTCTCAGAGTGATAGCTCTAGCTAGAACTAGGATACTGATAGCTACCAAGTTGACAATAATAGCTACCAGTACACCAATACTACCATGGCAATCCGGTAGAAAGCACTATCAGACTGGTGGCTACCTTATCATGACTATGAGACTATAAACTAGCAGGTTGAACATGGTAGCCAGCACATTTACCAAGAACACCATGGCAGATTGGTAGAAACCCCTATTAGACTAGTAGCTAACTTTACCGAGGACAACATGGACGCCACGAAAGTCTGACAGTGGTAATTATAAGGATCACAGTGGTAGCTACCAGTCATGTATAGTAAGCTACCTATTTGGCAGTGGTAGCTACTAGGTCTAAAGCAATGTGCAACAATAAGAAAATTGTACAACAGTCAACTGAAGTACAACCAAACCATTGCCATAATTGTCAATGAAAATAATCTTGTAGTTACTCAAGAAGTCAAGACAAACCTGGGGTTGCTCAGAAATATGCACTGGGTGTTTATCAAATACTTTGCGTGCAATACGCTTTTGATACACATCCTTTTTGTTGGGAAATACGCAAGTATTGTGAGTCTAGAATCTCACCATTGTGGCCTTCATTTCCTCTGTAACTATATTATTTGTGTATGGTTGTCACCCACACAAATGAAATGGCAGTTCTGTATGATTATGTTTCAATCGATATCTAGTTGCATAGAAGTTCCTTCGATGGATACCAAGAAGCCTCGATGGAGCTAATATATTTGGTTTTTTGCTTGTGGCATTCATAACCATCATGATACTCGCCCATTTAATAAACAACTCTGCCGAGATTTTTGGTCTCTTGATTAACTTGAGAGTGTTGTGCATTCCATTAATCAATACCCTCTGCTCATCATTGGAAACCTCACCTCCTGTAGATTGAATTTTCAGGTCTCTCAATGCTCGATGCTTGAGAGTGCTCCTGATGATTTCCTCCTTTGCCTTGTTGTCAAGACCCTCTGTGCACTGCTTGAAAAACTTGATCACCTATGCAGTAATTTTGTGGTGCTGAAATTCATTAATATTGACTTGTTTAATTCTAGCTTCCCTCTCTTTGATTCTCTCGCGATATGCGCGCTTTCGGTTTACTTTATAATCCTTGATAGCACTCTGTTTGCACGAGCTGCACTTGACTGAGTCACAACAAAGGCATGTGCTACTTGTTAAACTCACAAAATCCTCAGCTGGAATGATTTCCACCATCTTGTGAGTCTTTGAGAGGTGGAAAGAGGATGCCAAAGAGTGGGTACCCTCTCCAAAGCTAAGCCCTAAACACCAGTTAGGGATTTGCATGCAATGTGTGTGTGTGTGTGTGTGTGTGTGTGTGTGTGTGTGTGTGTGTGTGTGTGTGTGTGTGTGTGTGTGTGTGAGAGAGAGAGAGAGAGAGAGAGAGAGAGAGAGAGAGAGAGAGAGAGAGAGAGAGAGAGAGAGAGAGAGCAGTAATCGAGGAAGGCAAGCTACACTGAGAGAGAGTGCGTGCTTAGCTATGGATATGGGAACTGTAGCAAGAGAGAGAGAGAGAGAGAGAGAGAGAGAGAGAGAGAGAGA
Organism: Adiantum capillus-veneris; assembly: GCF_014529385.1. Classification (NCBI taxonomy): domain Eukaryota; kingdom Viridiplantae; phylum Streptophyta; class Polypodiopsida; order Polypodiales; family Pteridaceae; genus Adiantum; species Adiantum capillus-veneris. Next base: position 17,578,118 of record NC_140960.1, on the reverse strand, counting down.
GAGAGAGAGAGAGAGAGAGAGAGAGAGAGAGAGAGAGAGAGAGAGCAGCTATGGAGGCTTTCAGCTTCAACACAAAGGGGGGGGGGGGGGAGAGAGAGAGAGAGAGAGAGAGAGAGAGAGAGAGAGAGAGAGAGAGAGAGAGAGAGAGAGAGAGAGAGAGAGAGAAGAGAGAGTGAGTAACGAAAAGGCGTAACAACCTTTGATTGTGGTCTCTATCATTTTTTTTAAAATATCATTATTAAACTCACTCAAAAGTTTCCCTCCACCTTTAGATTTGGGAGGTAGCTACCAACGTGCTAGTGTGTCCGGGACATAGGTAGTAAGTCCACCTATTCATGCATCCACACTTACATATTTTCATTAGTTTTTATCAATTTTATGAAAGCTCTACAGAATGAAGTTTTATAAAAGGTTCCATTTACAGTTCCTATAAAGTATCATCATCTGGTCCATCATAAGACTCTCTCTCCCGGTGCTCTCTTATGGACTGTGTCAGCACTATTTTTAATCTTGAATTGTGAACTTTCTATAATGGGATGGTACGCTCCTATTGTTTCTGCTATTTTCTTTATCATACTCTCTGTTGTCCGTTTTGATTGTCCAGACTTCCCTCAGAGTCTTCTTGAGCTCTTGGTACCTTTTCTTATGTTCAAGTTTTGTCAATTTTGGTTCTTCCAATTTCGATTTTGTTCCCTTTTTTTTAATTTAGTTTCCGCTTTCATCCTCTGCTTTTGCTCTTTTACTTCCCTAGGACTGTCTTTGTCCTGGGGTCTCGATCTTGAGAGAACTGAGCTGATATTTCATTTTTAATGCAGTCTTTTGCCTAGAGATAAGAATTTCATTCTATTTTTAATGCTTGGCATTGGGTTATCTTTGGCCTTGTAAGTTTCTCTCTGTTTTTTGTAATGTGCTTGACGTCTTGGTTTTTTATTTGGAAAATCGTAAAACCTTACATCAGGTAGTGTTTCCTCTAGCTCACTAGGGTTGTCAGAACATTCGTTATCATCCCGTTCAAGATGGTCTGTAGAATCATGGAACAGCTCTCCCTTCATTTCTTGCTTATTTTTTATTTTTCTTGATTGATCCGAGATTTGGTAATCCTCCTCTTTAGTGCAACCATGTAATATGGAATTACATCATACCCATCCTCATCACAAAACTTAGTCGTTGGTCCCTCCACAATAGCACACACATCTAGGGTTTCTAGGATATATGTCCATTCTAAAGGTTCTAAGGACACTTCTGGAAAAGGTTCTGGAATGTATTCCGTATCTTTGATTGATCTGTCTAGAATACATTCTTCTTGTTCTAGGGTTCCACAATTGGATGCCTCACACATCCATAACTCCTTTGGATTTCTTAACCAGCCGAGAAGTTCTGATCCTACTATCGTGGCAGAGTCGAATTCTTCTACCAGGGTTCTGTCGACATCTTTGTAGCTATGATATTTAAGGTTTATTCTTGTATCAGTTTCCATGTGTATGATATATATGTGATTGTAGCCCCAATCTTGGACCGTCTTTAATTGTCTCATGAGAGGTCGTCCAAGTATTATGTCATAGTTATTTTTCTTGCCAAAATCCACTATAGCAAATGTATGCTCGTACTCGATTCCGCAAGACTTAGTAGCTATTTTCTACAAAAGTCCTATGGGTTTCTCCATATAACCATCGGCCAATTGCATCTTCATTCTGGTCGTTTTCAAAGCTGGTTTTCCCCATTTCTTCCATACATCCTTTGTCGCGATGGCCACACCTGTTCCAATGTCAAGAATTTCCATGGTGGTAACACCTTCTAATTCAACTCGAAGCATGGTATTGCCATCTTCCCCTTCACAATATTCTCCTACCTTGTTTAAAGGCACTAGTTGCATGTTTACCCGGGGCTTTTCTAATTCCTTGATTCCTTCCTATATTCGTGAATTTGGATACTTTACTCCAATTTTTTTGAGATATTTTCCTACCGTATTCCACATATTAGGTCTTAATCTGAGAAGCTCTGCTAGAGTAATGGTACAAGTTACTGGAGTTGATAAGAGTGTTATCAACCCCTGGGAGTTCATGCCCTTCCTTGTAGCGTGTTGATGGGATGGTACAACTTTCAAATCCGACTTTGCTTCATACTCTCCCATATAGGATGGTAACGTTTTCAAAGATACAGGTTGGCTATCCCAAGATTTCATTGATCCCTTGTTTCCCCTATAAGAGTGCATCTCTAGGTTTTCTTGAGGTCCTGCCTCAAATTCTTCAATATGAGGAAGGAATTCATCTTCTCCCATACTAGTTTTGTTAACCCTTTGGTTTATTTATTTAGCTTCATTGGCTTCCCTTATCTGTCTCCAGAGATCATTTAAACCCTTGTTCGCTTTTATACAATTCATGTGTGGTAGATTGAATCCCTTCTGATATTGAGTCTGTTGTGTTCAACACTATGCCAGGTCTGTAGATTGAATGTTCAGGTTTTAATTCAATTTTTGGATTAACAATTAGACGATCCGATCCATGTGTTGTAGTGTCCTTGTTATTGGCCCAGGAAGTTCTACCTCCTCCACCTTTTTCCTTGGAGTTGGTTCCAATAAGGTTTGCCCAGTTTTGATAATCTTTTGGCACATTTCTAGTCTCTGTTTTTCCAACTTAGCATAGGGATATGTCATCCATTTTTGTTCCTGAGTTTGGTCGATTTAAAGCCTTGAGTCGTATGCTTTCAAGAGTGCATCTAGATGTTCATTTACTTTTTCCACTAGTACCAATCCGCTCGATCCCGCACTTTTAGATTTCGATTTATTCTCAAGCTCAATCTTTGTTGGTGTTTCTGGATTTTGAAGTGCTCGTTTTTCAAGTTTTTCTAGCCTGTCTTTGGTATGTAGTAATTCTTTTGTTATGACATTTTGTTCTCATTCTCTCCTAACTACCCGTGCTTTTCTAGCTTTCCACGTGTTTCGTTGACTTTTTTGTTTGATTCTAGGTGTTTTACCTCCAAGTTCTTCATTTCCAAGTACCTCTTTTTCTTTTTGAGCCTGAGCTCGTGTGATGACTCGTATCAGTATAATTGTTTCATTCTCGGAACCACTGCTTGAAGGAATAGCCTCCAAAAGGTTTATGGTTGCTTTCATTGTTTTGTTTGGATTTTTGGGGCAATCTGCAATCAAATGAGTGATATTGCAATCTGGACAATACGCATTCACTTGTACAATTTTTGAATGAGGACAATCTTTCATAAGATGGTCGCCCCCACATTTATAGAAAGGTCCCAATGGTTGTCCTATAGCTCCTTGGGCACCCCTCTATTGGTAAACTGGTCTAGGTCCATTGAAACCTCCATTGGCTATGAACAACAATGTTCTTTCATCCAAACTATATCTAATTTCTGCTGCAGCCTGTGCCGTGGTTGGTGGTCCAACATTGTCAATCATTCTCCATGGTTTCGGTGTTCTCGGCTCTTTAGGTGGGTAGTATGTTGGGCAAGCCATTGTTTCACTCAATTCTTCATAATAAACAAGGATGGGCACTAAGGCTTGTTCCTTTGTTTCTTCCACAACGGGCGTGTATCTCACACCTATCGATCTTGTCCCTGGGAGTGGTGGTTGTTGCCCTAATACTGGTTGTGGTATTTCAACCCCATTTGGTCCTGGCAAATTTCCCACATTATATCTAGGTACAAATGGCACTTGAGGTGGTGCTACTTGCGGTTGGGAAACATACTGTCGTTCTCTCACGTACCCTTTATTGTAGTAGCATTCCTCTGTAACATGATTTGTCCATTTTTGTTCCATGGTGCACCACTTTGGTTTAGCTTGTGGCTTGGAAAATGGTATAATCCTCTTTTGCACCTCCTCTATCAGTTGCTCTTGGTTTATTCCTGGTTCATTTCATTGTACGGTTCTCCCAAATTTTTACCCATTTTGTTGAGATAATGAACCATCATCTCTGTCTCTTAGATCTCCGACTCTGTAGATCTCACAGTTATGTACAAGGAACAAAGCCTCTTTGGTTAACTCATTTAGAGTAGGGCTTTTCTTCATATGGAAATATTTTTGAAGATATGCATTTCTCAATCCTTGGATAAATTTCAACATCAGTCTGGATTGAGTTTGCAGTTCTTCCATTGGGCATAACTTTACGTATTGTTTCAATCGTAGGGCTGCCTTCCTAGTAGATTCTCCATCTTTCTGTTTAAACTTTTGGATTTGAGAGACAGTATTGTGGGCTATCCCTCTTTGAGAGAATTCCTCCACAAAATCATTAAAAACTTCTTTGATGGTCCCAAAATCTCGTCTTTCTATAGAGTCAAACCATGTGGTAGCGTCTTCCTCTAAGGCGTGTCCAAATCCTATAAATTGTGTATCAAAGTCTCTAACCTCTTCTGCTCGGATCACTCTCAAAAATGTTGCCACATGATCTCTAGGATCTCCTTCTCCTGAATACCTCTTGTGTACCCATTTTTGGACTTGAGACGGTCTAACACGTTTTTGTTCTACCAGTCGAACTGTGGAATCTCCTCATCCCTCTCTCCTCATAGGGTTTGGTTCATGTCTCAACCTTCCGTCAACTACGCCTCCCATCCCAATTCCTTTGTATGAACTTTCAATAGGCGGTTCCATTACAAACCCTCTTTATGTCTTGATTCTCTGCAGATAGGGAAATCCTGCTGTGGTTGGCATCGTGGTTGGTCCTTTGCTTTTCTTGGGATAAGAATAGGAGTAAGTGGGCATGGGTGAACTATAGGAGTCACATATGAACTATTTGTAATAGGGACTTTGACTCTATAGAACTCTTGTTCCCTAGGGCGTCACCGTAGGTCGCAACCATGATTGCAGTGTTTCTAGATTTGTGTTGAGATATGAAAGAAACGCTGGTATTTCTAGCGTTCCAATTTGCCTAGCTGGGATTCTGTTCTCATCCTCCATTTCCTCAAAGGTATTAGTAGACTTACTGGGGGTAGGGTTTAGTCCTTGATTGGCCGTGAGTTCTGTTGGGATCACCCTAGTGGCTATCAATCTTGCTACCTATACTTTTTCTATTGGCCTATACTCACGTCCAAATTTGTCAACATATAGTATGAGGCTTCCCTCACAAGATTCATATGAGAACAAGTACAGAGTTTTTTATGTGCCTAGCTCAAAGGCAAATGGTGCTAGGCATAAAAAATATGCCTTGAGTCTCCGATTCAGGTATTCATAGATTCCTACCGCTCCTTGGCTAGTCGCAACTTTAGTCACCTTCTTGTCAAACACTAGGGTGGCATTAGGAAGGTCTATTAGAGGAGGTATTTCAGTGATTTCAAAAATCATCTTCCTACCACATTATCCCCATACTTGTTGTAGTTCTCTAGATCCTTAACTATAAGGTAATGTATTCCCTCGTCATCATGGAATCTATCCCCATCATCGTACTCTAGAAGGGCATCCACTTCTTTGGCTAGTTTTTCCTCAATACATATGCTTTTTTGTCTCCTTTCATCGGCATAGACCAAATCACCATGGGTATTTAGTCCTTCTAAGTAAAGGGTTGTAAAACTTAATGTTCGAGGATGGTTTCTAGAGGTGCTTTCTCCTTCTCCTTGGATTGGTTGGTTAATTGCGGTGTTTCGATCCCGTGAGATAAAAGGATTGCTCAGAGGATGTGTCGGTTCCACTTCCGTCTTCTACGATTGGTGCTAGTGGATCTACTCTTGCTTGTGTCACACTCTCTTCCGTAGACACTATGCTGACCTTATCACCTAGTGGTTGTTGGTCTCTTTGAAGGTTTCTTCCTGATCTCAAATACATCAATCCCTTAATACACCACAACAAATCCAAACCTTTTACCTTTTGAGTTCGCTCTGTCGTGTCTTACTCTGGCTATTTCAGCTCTACAATTGGTCGATTGCTTGCACTTCTGATTGGTCTAGACTTGCTGGACTTCATTGCTGGCTATCTGTACAAAACTCTGGACTTCATTGCTGGCTATCTGTACAAAACTCTAGACTATGCAAACCCTTGTCAATGATGGTTCTCTTTTAGTAACATTCAGTATTGATTAGGAAGAACATGCAAGTATTTCTTGTCCAAAATTTCCTTTGGAAGGGTTAATCTCCTATATATGTTTTTATCAATGAATGGACTAGCAAAAGGTGTTGTCAGAGCTAAGTGGATTACTTGGCAGGCTCAAGCTATTCAGTCTTCTCTAAAATCTGTCTATCAGTCTTTATACGCGTATAAAGACTATTAGTTAAAAATGGCAATCTTTCTTCACCAGAGATTCTCTAAGATTCATGCAACTCACAGAAACTTTCAAAATGACAATTGGACCACTTTAGTGTGAGTTAAAATGTGATACGGGTTGATCTGGGATCTTGTTTCTATTTCTTGTCACTTGCACGCTCAGGTTCTTTCCAGCTTGAGTGTAATTTTGGCTATTGGCATCTAAGGTCTCTTAGAATGCAATGGTATGCCCCAGTTCAACTTTGGAAGTCATTAGGGTTAGAAATTCTTTATATGCGTATAAAGTCTTTCTGTCCAGATTGACTAGATTTTTGCAAGATAGTGGTTCTAGTTGGGTGCTGACACTCCTTGTATGGTTTCAAGTTCATTCAATGGTCCATAGCATCAAAAACACTTTATACGCATATAAAGTCTTTTAAGGCCAATTGACATGAAACTTGCTCCAGAGTAGCCCATCACTCAAGGACTTCACAGATATTCTCTAGCTTGAGTTTGGAATCAATTTTGTTCAAGTTGTGTCCAAAAAAGGGGTATGTAGAGTGTTTGGATTGTTTCTTGTTCTTTTTAAGCTTTGCTTTGATCCAAATACAGTAAAACATGATTCATGGGCTTCCCCAAGGCTTTAGGAAACTTTGGGCATCTACATTTGTATAGTTTGAGTCTATTTTGGGTTGCTAGACTTTATACGTGTATAAAGTCTTTTTGACCAGACTGAACTTAAACCTCAGCCCAAGGTTCTCTTTGGTGTGTACTCCAAGCATATGTGCTCAAAATCAAGTTTTGATGCCAATGATTCACCAATTCCCCACTTTTCTTTGTTTTTGGGTAGAATTTGCAAAATACTTTCCAGAAGTAAAGTTAGTTGACCAAATGGTATGAATTTGCTTAAATAACCCTCTTAAATGGCTTAGTGCTGACAACATGCAAGTTATTGCCCAAATCTACCCTGGAGACTTTATATGCGTGTGAAGTCATCTGTCTTAGAATTCAAGTCTGTTTCTTCCTTAAGTTCCCCTACTTATCAGCATCATGTACATGTGTTCATAGTAAAATTTAGAGCTTAAAAGTGCCTTCAAACACATGTTTTTTTATTTTTTTTACTACAACCACTCCGTCTTTTGGTGTTTGGTCTCCAAATCTTTGCCAAGACTCCCAACTCAAGGTGTTTCTAGCTGATACAGTCAGTTTTCACAAGTTTGGTCTCTCTTTAGCATTGGAGACTTCATACGCGTATGAAGTCTAAACTTACAGAATTCATATTTTTATATGCAGGGTCCTTTTTGATGCCTTCTTTTGTCCTTAGAGATCCTCAACCATGCAAAACATTTTTACGAGCCTTTTTCTACACTGTTGCAACCAAGATCACTCTCTTTTCAAAATTTCAATTCAACCAATGTACTCAAGAAAAATTCCATTCATGGACAGCTCTAGATCAAGATCAATTCACCTACCTAAAGCTACTCCTAGACATAAAAAACTGGCTTTTGCAATTGTGAGTAGATAAGCACATAACTGATACAAACAGACTAGTCAATGCTTTACCACCTCCTCAACCACTTAAGCTCCCAAACTAACACGTTTCTAAACTAAAACCATCAACACGGGTGACCAAGGAAAGACACACACTTCCTAGCACCTCTCTATAGGTCCTAACTAAACTAAGATAGAAGGAATACTCTGGTTAACTAGAGGAACTCTCACCTATAGGATTATTCTAAGGTCACCTACTTAAGGCTTCGTTCCCCAGCCGCAGCGCCAATGTTGGTGGGTACACCATGAGCGGACGCTAGCATAGCAAGAACAAAACCAACAACTCTATGTCGGCGGAGGACGAAGCTTAACCCGTAGGTGCATGGAAACAAGAAGATGGTTGTGAAACTACTTCTCGACCTTTTAAGACAATCTCTAATCAAGGAAATTGAATATAAGAACGCACTAGTGAAGACAATCCAAACTACAACGCTAATGCTCACCGAATCTAGGTCAAATGCATTCAAAATGTCATGAGACTCACAAGATACACTCTTCTTGCCATGAGATCGATATCCTATGGAGTGTGACTTGATAATACACCTCAAAATACCTCTTGCGACAATCGCGTATAAAGACAAGCAACAAAATAAAGTTACCGTTTTTCATGGAATATGATCCTAATGTTTAGTCCTACTCGCCAAAAACCCATAGGTACAAATAACTCACCAAACGGACACCTGGTTTGCAAGAAAACTCATCCCCGGAAGCTTATAGGATCTCTCTTCGCGTAGTAATCGGAATCACACACTCTTGGCCTTGCCTTTGCTAACACAATGGTGGTGTCGCTTTAGCAATGGACCTTTCGTGGTGTGTTGTGAGGTCCCCACCCCGTCGTCTCAAACGACGGATCTGATGGTAAACCTGGTGCACACTAGATCTACAGCGGAAGCAAATAAAGTGGTTTATGGTTCATCTAGCAGACAATCTCTCATCACAAAGTGAGTGGAGTTCGAGCCTACTAGCATCGAAATCTAGTTCCACCCCGTAGGGGAAGCGTGATTAACTTATCTAGCGATCCTAAGACCCACCTTCCAATAGGAGATAAGTCCCGAGTGCCTTTTTCCCCATGTTTCAGAGGCACGTACACTTGAGGCTTCGCCGCTCTTGGGGCAATGAGTAACACTAGCGTCGATTTATAACACTATGGGGACGGAGAGTTCCCGACCAATCGGGACCACCCTTCTCATAGGCATTGGCAACCCGAGCCAAGCCCCCACTTTCCACCCCGTACTCACACTTCCTTTGTGACTTAATTACTACCACAATGGTTGTTCAACATAAAAGTTCTTTGTTTATTTTTTCGATTCACAAGTTCTTTAATACAGCCCTTCAACTAATATTGCAAAGTGGCACCAAGACAGTAATTCTAGTAAAAATTCACTCAAAAACTCATTCATTTAAAGTTCCAATGCTCTGGAGGCACGAAATCCCCCAGTGAGTGTTTACTCCACCCGTTGTCGCCTAGTTGCCCATACAACTAGGTTATCCATCGCTTAACCAGCAGTCGTGGACTTCCACCGCTTAACCAGCAGTCGTAGATATCCATCTCTTAACCAACAGTCGTGGATTCAAGAGCCCTTAACCAAGAACTCTAGCTCCTGCGAATACCTTCGCGAGCTGCCCCCTGTGACCAAGAGGGGGTTCGGACTAGATCAACATTGGAATTGAAAATGAACTAGCTGAGCTAAATTTTCCCTAGCAACCAATATTTTCTACTTCAGACAGTATATTCCAAAAGAATTTTTTCCTACTTGAATATAAAATACAATTAATTTAAATGCCGTGGTTTTTGTTGATTTCCAACATGTTGGGAAATGTGTTTTTCATCCTACCTTATCGAATGCAATGTTGCTTTAACAAACTTGAATTAAAACTTGACCTACCTCCACAATTTCCTCGTCAGTACTCTGTGAGATGGCCAGTACTTGGTCGACCATGGGAGCTTTTTCCTTTCCATTAGCGTTGCTTGGCCCCGCCTCGCGGTCGTGGGAACCACCAAAATGAGTTCTCTTTACCGGGGCCATTTTATACTCACTACTTAATTGACAACTTGGAAAAAGAGAGCTAACATTCGAGAGGAACATACAACCATGATGACGGATTAGTTTCAATAAGAAAATCCCCTTGTACGAGAGGTTAGACTTACTTCAAGACATAGAGAATCGCGATAGCACCCTAATTGTTTAATGGGAATAGGCCCTAAGGTTAATTACTTGACCTAGATAATTATGAAATTCAGATTTTTACTTAATCAGTTCTACTAGAGATGAAATAGACGTGCTTAATCACTTCTTAATGCAAGTAGAGAATTGCAGATTTACTGTATGCATAGATGAGAGGATTTCTCCCTTCCTAATGATTAATGATGGATTAATTTCCCCTAATTAAATCCTAATCCATGATAAATTGATTCTAATTCAATTATTTACACATTATGGAGTAATAGAATGCAATGGACCATTCCCACCTCAAAGCTGACTTGATTTTTAATCACAACGGTGACTAGTGGATGATTCCTTAAACACGCATTAAACTATGATTAAGAGTGACTAATTGATTGCATGATTACTAATTAGATTAATATTTATGCAATAGATCATGGATACGGAGAATTAGAGAGTATCTAATGAGTATTTTGACTATGATTATGCATACTAGATGCGGAATTAAGAGGATATTAGAGAGGGAATTACAACAAGCATGAATTAAATAAAACAATACCGAGGTTACGGCTGAATTCCTCTCGAAATTCTGATGCAAGGGCCTCCTTGAGAGGAGAAACGGGCAGCACTTTCCTTCGTAGCTCCTCTTCCAAAGACTATGTTTGCCGGTAGCACCTCCTCAAGGTGTGTGTGTGTAGGAGTGTGTGTGTGTGTGTGTGTGTGTACATAATGTGTGTGTGTGTGTGATCATATATGTGTGCTTGTGTGTTTGTGAGCATGCTCTTATATAGGCTCACAAGCTGAAAATTTTGAATTTGCGTGCTATATGCATCTGGAGGAGTACTCACTTCATGCATGGTAGCTCTAGTTGCATACTTACCAAGTGTCCCAACCTGCTCAAGAGCTCACTAAGTCTCTCTCTCTCTTGCATGGAAAGTAGCCCACGAGCCCTGTGAGTGTGTGAGGGTGCCCTCTTACTGCCAAACTCAGTCTGCAGTGGCCTGGAGCCAATTCCCACACAGCCCCCGAGTCCCGGTGCCTCCCTGTACAACTTTAGGAAAATTTAATTTTAACCTAAGACGGGCAATACGAATAATAATTTAATGCAGAAACTTGCTATACTAAGCTCTAACTAAGGTGCATTAACCGGGGTACCTACCATATTTAGCAGTCCCTGGCGTCCGAAATGCATTTGTTTCAAATTTGGGGTAGGGGTGTAGTTTTTCGAGACGGTCAAAACTGACGGGTCGCGTGACCAAAAACTTACTATTTTTGAGAAATTTCCACAAAAAACATTTTAATTCACTTTTGGAAGCTTTATGAGATTCTAAACATCATGGAATCGACAGATTTTGGAAAACTGCTAAAAATAGTAACTTTTTCTATTATGATTGTTTCATGGTACAATGGTGTTCTTTTAGCTCGGGGTCGGAGACCTTACATCCTCCCCAACATGAAAAATTTGAGATGTCCTCATCTCAAGAATACATCTGGATAAACTCTATGCTAACTACTTAGGTACATATATCCTTTGTCTAAAGTAAAGACATCCTTTGATAATAGAATAGTCTTTAGCTTTATGGGTCTTATTCTGTTGAACTTTGATGAGATCCTGGTGCTTGAATTATTGCTCACTAGGATTAGCAGTTGCAGCATACAGAGCTGCTCTCTCATCAGCTTTGTTAGCCACAGTTGGTTGTCTCACTGCGGCATTAGCGAAAGCTCCGCTTCCTTGTCCTATGTTTCCTCTTCCTCGGCCTCCTCTTCCGTTTGGTTGACCTCGCCCATTGGCGTTCAGAGGTACATTATTAGCACCGATGTTCAGAAAATCCTTTTTGGACATCGGCTTTTGTAATGTCCATACTCTTGGCACTCAAAGCATCTTATATTGGAAAACTCGGTAGCTGTCGTAGTAGCTACTACCGGACGATGGTCGTATGCAGGGTTGATTGGTCTGTTACTCGAGTTGTCTGGCCTGGCCCTCTTTGAAAAATAGTATTGACTATCTTGGGTAGTCCTCTGAATCTCTTAAGATAACTGTTTGGACCTTAGCAAGGCATCTTGCAGAGTTGATGGCCTGAGAGCTTCTAGTCAGTTGTTCAAGGGGTCGATGAGTCCTTGGCAGAACCGTGCTATTTGTTGTTCCAATGTCATCCTAGGAGCATATCTCCGAAGTGTGACGAACTTCGAGTCGTATTCTTCGACAGAAGAAGCCAGCTGTCGAAGTGAGAAAAACTCATTCATCTTCAAGGCTTTGTGAGCGGGTGGTAAGTATCGCTCCATCACAGCAGCCTTGACGTCTTCCCATGACTGGGAATATCCCTTGATATCCAAGTCCCTGCAATGTTGTTTCCACCAGATCTTGGCATCGCCAGACAAGCGGCAAATCGCAAGCATGGTTTGGTTCTCGTGTTGAGTTTCTGCAGCTTCGAAATAGTCGTCCATTGCTTCCATCCATACTTCCGCATCTCTCTCCACATTAACCCCTTCGCCTTTAAAGGTTGGAGGCTGGGATTGCTTAAGAAGGAGCTTCTTTTCCTGCGCCGTCGAGTAGAGAGCAGTAGGCAGTGCCTACATGGGTTACACGAGATTCTTGATACGATTACTTGGATTTCAAATAGACACGAGACTTAAATAAAATTCAAGATCCCCCTATATCAAGAGATAGAGACTCAGAGACAAAAACACTTTATTCATAAAGATTTATTACAATCGAAACCCCTCAAGGTTTAGGATAACTCATGATCAATTTATTACATGGATTTTGGAATGCTTATAAGATATGCCTAGCAGGTTGCGTTGTCAGGTTCACATGATATTCTAGTTCATTCGTGAAGTAGTTCCTATACTCATCTTTGAGTGGATAGTAAACTATGGTGTCAAGTTGGGATAATTCTTTTGGTACTCCAAAAGTTCTAGCTCTGTTTGCTGGGATTACATTAGTGACCTTCTCCAAAAGCCACTCGTTGAGGGTTTGATTGGTGCTGTCAGAGACAGTCATGTCCGTACGTGTAGGCAACAAGTAGAATATATGCACCACCCTCAATTCTTCTCCCCAACATATTTTCTTCAAATCGGTAGCCAGGCATCCTAGCTTCCGAGCGTTGATGTAGTAAACCCCTCCTTCATGTGTCCAATCGAGCCCCCATCCTCTATCGATGCAAGTGGAGTACGGTGTATGAACCTTCAGCAGCATCTCCATAACATGTCGCCTAAATTGGTAAACTAGGGATCGTCAAGCTTGTTTGTAAATAAGCTTAGACACTTGGAAATTCCGATATTCTAGCACGGGGTCTTTCTGCAACACCAATGCAAGGAATTCAGATCTGCTACCTATATACCCTTAGTTAGGTGTATGAACCTTCAGCAGCATCTCCATAACATGTCGCCTAAATTGGTAAACTAGGGATCGTCAAGCTTGTTTGTAAATAAGCTTAGACACTTGGAAATTCCGATATTCTAGCACGGGGTCTTTCTGCAACACTAATGCAAGGAATTCAGATCTGCTACCTATATACCCTTAGTTAGTTCCTTTTAAATATTCAAACAATACGACTTTATTTTCCAGTCTAACCTAAGCTTAGCTCTGATATGAGGTGTGAGGTCCCCACCCCGTCGTCTCAAACGACGGATGTGATGGTAAATCTCGTGGCCACTAGATCTACAGCGGAAGGAAACAAAGTGGTTTATGGTTCATCTAGCGTATGATCTCTCATCACAAAGTGAGTCGAGTTCGAGCCTACTAGCATCGAGATCTAGTTCCACCCCGCAGGGGAAGCATGATTAACTTATCTAGCGATCCTAAGACCCACCTTCCAAGAGAAGAGAAGTCCCGAGTGCCTTTTTCCCCATGCTTCAGAGGCATGTACACTTGAGGCTTCGCCGCTCTTGGGGCAATGAGTAATACTAGCATCGATTTATAACACTATGGGAACAGAGAGTTCCCGACCAATCGGGACCACCCTTCTCATAGGAATTGGCAACCGGAGCCAAGCACCCACTTTCCACCCCATACTCACACTTCCTTTGTTACCTAATTACTACCACAATGGTTGTTCAACATATAAGTTCTTTGTTTATTTTTCCGATTCACAAGTTCTTTAATATAGCCCTTCAACCAGTATTGCAAAGCAGCACCAAGACAGTAATTCTAGTAAAAATTCATTCAAAAACTCATTCATTTAAAGTTCCAATGCTCTGGAGGCACGAAATCCCCCAGTGAGTGTTTACTCCACCCGTTGTTGCCTAGTTGCCCATACAACTAGGTTGTCCACCGCTTAACCAGCATTCGTGGACTTCCACCGCTTAACTAGCAGTCGTGGATTCAAGAGTCCTTAACCAGGAACTCTAGTTCCTGTGAATAACTTCGCGAGCTACCCCCTGTGATCAAGAGGGGGTTTGGACTAGATCAACATTGGAATTGAAAATGAACTACCTAAGCTAAATTTCCCTAGCAACCAATCTTTCCTACTTCAGACAGTATATTCCAAAAGCATTCTTTCCTACTTGAATATAAAATAAAATTAATTTAAATGCCGTGGTTTTTGTTGATTTCCAACATGTTGGGAAATGTGTTTTTCATCCTACCTTATCGAATGCAATGTTGCTTTAACAAACTTGAATTAAAACTTGACCTACCTCCACAATTTTCTCGTCAATGCTCTGTGAGATGGCCAGTACTTGGTCGACCATGGGAGCTTTTCCCTTTCCATTAGCGTTGCTTGTCCCCGCCTCGCGGTGGTGGGAACCACTGAAATGAGTTCTCTTTACCGGGGCCATTTTCTACTCACTACTTAATTGAAAACTTGGAAAAAGAGAGCTAACATTCGAGAGGAACATACAACCATGATGACGGATTAGTTTCAATAAGAAAATCCCCTTGTACGAGAGGTTAGACTTACTTCAAGACATAGAGAATCGCGATAGCACCCTAATTGTTCAATGGGAATAGGCCCTAAGGTTAATTACTTGACCTAGATAATTATGAAATTCAGATTTTTACTTAATCAGTTCTACTAGAGATGAAATAGACGTGCTTAATCACTTCTTAATGCAAGTAGAGAATTGCAGATTTACTGTATGCATAGATGAGAGGATTTCTCCCTCTTGAATGATTAATGATGGATTAATTTCCCCTAATTAAATCCTAATCCACGATAAATTGATTCTAATTCAATTATTTACACATTATGGAGTAATAGAATGCAATGGACCATTCCCACCTCAAAGCTGACTTGATTTTTAATCACAACGGTGACTAGTGGATGATTCCTTAAACACGCATTAAACTATGATTAAGAGTGACTAATTTCTTGCATGATTACTAACTAGATTAATATTTATACAATAGATCATGGATACGGAGAATTAGAGAGTATCTAATGAGTATTTTGACTATGATTATGCATCCTAGATGAAGAATTAAGAGGATATTAGAGAGAGACTTACAACAAGCATGAATTAAATCGAAAATTATTAAGGTCACGGCTGAATTCCTCTCTAAATTCTGATGCAAGGGCCTCGTTGAGTTGAGAAACGGGCAGCACCTTCCTTCCTAGCTCCTCATCCAAAGACTATGTTTGTCGGTAGCACCTCCTCAAGGTGTGTGTGTGTGTGTGTGTACTTAGTGTGTGTGTGAGAGAATATATGTGTGCTTGTGTGTGTGTGAGCATGCTCTTATATAGGCTCACAAGCTGAAAATTTTGAATTTGCTTGCTATATGCATCTGGAGAAGTACTCACTTCATGCATGGTAGCTCTAGTTGCATACTTAGCAAGTGTCCCAACCTGCTCAAGAGCTCACTTAGTCTCTCTCTCTCTCTCTCTCTCTCTCTCTCTCTCTCTCTCTCTCTCTCTCTCTCTCTCTCTCTCTCTTGCATGGAAAGTAGCCCACGAGCCCTGTGAGTGTGTGAGGGCGCCCTCTTACTGCCAACTGAGTCTGCAGAGGCCTGGAGCCAGTTCCCACACAGCCCCCGAATCCCGGTGCCTCCCCACACAACTTTAGGAAAATTTAATTTTAACCTAAGACGGGCAATACGAATCAAAATTTAATGCCGAAACTTGCTATACTAAGCTCTAACTAAGGTGTATTAACCTGGGTACCTGCCATATATAGCAACCCCCGACGTCCGAAAAGCATTTTTTTCAAATTTGGGGTACGGGTGCAGTTTTTTGAGACGGTCAAAACTAACGGGTCGAGTGACCAAAAACTTACTATTTTTGGAAAATTTCCACAAAAATTATTTTAATTTACTTTTGGAAGATTTATGAAATTCTAAACATCATGGCATCGACAGATTTTGAAAAAATGCTAAAAATAGTAACTTTTTCCATTATGATTGTTTCATGGTACAATGGTGTAGTTTTAGCTCGGGACCAAAGACCTTACACGTGTGTAGGGAAGAGAAGCAGTCACACTTTCACTCTCTTTCTCTCTCGCAAACACTACGCATAGTGACCAACCGGAATTGATTAATGCAAAAGTTCGGTTTAGGTTACAAAATTGACTTATATACATTCCTCCATAGAGTCTCGTTCCCACAAGCTCTATTGGCAGCTCAAATATTACAAAGGTATCAGTTCGCTTCAAAAAATAGTAGTACAATGTATCGGGGAACCTCTTCTATATTCTGCCGTCAACAACTTTGATACACAAAGAAAACATTGCTACTTTATATAAACATTGCTAATGCATTTTAAAAGCAGTGCTCGAACAAAACATATTAAAGACACTACTAATGCATATTAAAGGAACTGCTCACCAAGAACGTATTAAAGGTAGTGCTACTTTGTAGAAATAAAACATTGCTGATGCATATTAAAGGCACTATTCAAAAGAAAAAAATCTTTAAAACCTTGGCAAACCTATATATGAGAAATAGTAGAGGCAAGTTGACTAAATTTCTTTAGACTTTGTAGGTTTTCTCACCTTCAAATTTATGTAGGTGGGTTTACACTAAAACTAGGTTTTTTTAGCACTAGCCAATACACAATCAATCCTTCCCCTTCAAGTTTAGAATTTAGATGTAAATATCAAATTTTTGGTGTGGATTGTAGGTTTGTTCCTCACTCTAATACATAAGCTTAACATTGTTAATGCAATATATTAAGGTATTTCTTGAAAAATATTTTCTCCAAAAACCAATCTATCATATTTGGATGATAGAATGGTTTTTGAAGTTGCATCTGCTTCTTTATATAGCTAGCCATGAAAATCATGTTTTCTAGCGTCATTGGGAGAACCCATGATAGGGGAAGTATTGAAATCCATAAGGACAATGCTAAGAGACTTTTCAACAATTTTTTAACTACATGTAAGTCTACTATTTAAGTGAAAATTAGGAGAACCAATAT
Source organism: Adiantum capillus-veneris (assembly GCF_014529385.1). NCBI lineage: Eukaryota > Viridiplantae > Streptophyta > Polypodiopsida > Polypodiales > Pteridaceae > Adiantum > Adiantum capillus-veneris. The sequence continues at coordinate 17,560,869 of NC_140960.1, read as the reverse complement.
ACCATGTTTGGAGACAGAATTGGTAGAGTCGGTCTACCACATTGGGGGAACAAATTAACAAAGCCAGTCTACACACTTGGGTGATAGGACACATGAATGGATCTATCTCATGAGGCTTGAATTTTTTTGGTTTGTATCTTCCTTCCTTGTGGTGCACTATAATTGATACTGTAATGTATTGATTATTTTAGGCTTGCAACACAATGTTTCAATATGGAAACATATGCACTTATTATGAAAGTGGTGTTTTCTCTAATGCTTGGCATAATCATTTATGAGGATAAGGGACATGTGCCTTTGTGTCCTAACTCTCCAAGTCATTCCTCACATGTTTGTACATGTCAAAAGGTTGCATGGAATTATCGTCGCTAATTTCCTATACAGTGTACTACATACTTGCCAAGTGATACCTTGCCATCCTCAATGAATGATCATGGTATGGTAGGAGTCCCTTCACATTTGTGGAGGGTTGTGCCCATGGTGATGTTACTTTCTCACAAGTCCTACAAATTCTCATGTAGCAAGGACAAGAACAAAGAACACACTCTATCATGTTTGGATGGGACAAGAAGATATCCATCGACAACGCATCCAACTGTATTGAGAGATAAAGTATTCTTATAGATTTAAGAGTTTTAGCGGCATTAATAGTGCACTCTTTGGGTCCACACAATGCATCATTCACATACTTTAGTTGTTATGTTGATTCATTTCTCTCACTTTCCATTGTCACAAAAACCTAAACCTAATGTTATGTTCCAATGAGTAAATGATTAAGGCAACACAATAAAGGATGAAAAACCTTATTACTTGGATTATTTCTAATCTAAATTATGCTATGAAACATTTAAGATATGGTTGTCATTACCTTGGATTGAATGTATAGAAAATAATTACAGATGTTATCAACTTGGGGGAGAAGGGTTTACCTAAACGAGACCATACATTTTCTGGGCTGCAGCGGCACGTGGGTCTTATACTAGTCAAATATAACTTGATCCCACCTATTACGATACAATGCGTACAATGAGTACCTATCATGGCATTAATAATAACGAGTACTCTACTAGTAGTATGCTAGGGTCAAAGGAACAAAAAGGCTCCCAAAAATTAGGTGAGCCATCAAACACAATTTGAGTCCACCTAATACGATACAATTTTTATTTTACTTTTCATTGATTACATATGTACATTTGAACAAACATAGTCCACCTCATAGTTATCGTAGAATCCCATTGTGTGAAGGTTTTCGGACTACATAAGGAGTCCTTAGTAAACGTTGGTTTTTTGGTGCAATTGTGGACCATTGGATAAAGCTTGCAGATTAGTGCCACCCAAAAAAAACTTTCTTTTTTAATATCTATTATAGGTCTTTGTGAGAGGTGTAGACATTTGTGTACCTCTTTTTTTTTCAAAACTCACAATGATGAGTAGATTATATTATTATAATGAGTAAATTACAGATTCTAGCCATGCTCATGCCGAGTCATGACATCTTCCAGAAATCCTAGATACATCCACTGATAGGGCAGCCATCCCACGACAATTTCCGAGCCGATACCTTTTCCCATGTGAATCGTTCCTTGCGGCACTCATAGCCCTATTCCATTCATCCAAGTTCACTTGTTTCCCAATGGTGAGAATCGCTCCCCCGCTTTCTTGGATTATCTTAATGAATTTAGCGGTTTCCATTGTGCTCTCAAATATGCAAGAGTTCCTTGCCGTCCAAATATGTTTGAAATAACAAAATCTGACAATTTGCATTGTAATGAGCATTAATTCTCTCTTGAACACCTTTCCTCCCAGAAATAGATCATTCTTGGAGATTCCTATTTTCCAAGTCTTTTGGACCCATTTGCAAATCTTCCCTGTTAGGCTATAGATCACGGAGCACTCCTTGAAAAGGTGAGGGAGGTCTTTTCTACATTGCAAGAATTTATCATTACCAATTCCCCTAGCGAGGATCTTCTCCCTAGTCAGCATGGCTCCCCACAAAACCCTCCATAGGAAAACCTTCATCCCCTGTGGCCATTGTGGGCATCATATGTTATTCACAATTGTCTCCCATGTTGACTCTGTCTAGTGCTTTCCCCACTTGTTAGCAGCAAGCTAACACGGACATCATTTTTTGGAGTTCTCTTTGTAAAACATTTATTATTTTGATAAATCGAGAATATTGTAACTCCTATTTTCTTGGATAAACTCTGTAATTAATGATCCGAGGCTACAAGCGTGCAGATTGTATCAGCCAATCATCACCCAGCTTTGGTAGAGCTCCAGATTATTAGTTTTGACCACCCAAAAACCTTGGCTAAGGTATAAAAGAAACTTTTTGTAATTTTTTATAAGTTTTTGGATAAGAAATACACGGCGTGAGCTAATGGCGCTCACTCCTCTCCTTCTCGTGCTTCCTACCCCCTCTCCAGTTGTCACATTTCCATTGTGTTTGTTGCATTGTAACCGCAGGTAAGAGCTCTACGCATTGACGTAAGCCATTCACAGTATTTCGTAGCTTTTGGCATCCCCGACCCGTGGCCTAATTTCATCATAGCTAGAAATTTACACTTTTAAATTGAAAACTAAGCATAGTCAGGGTATTGGGGCATCATTGCTAAGCATTTAGATGCATTCTGGGTCAAAAACGACTAGGTCAAAAATCCACTGCTGTTAATAATCGCGATTTTGGAACTTGACCTAAAGTGGGGTTTGAGGCTATAGACATGTGTGCTTAGGTCTTATAAACTTGTCCTAGAAGTTTCATTTCGACTGGATGCCATTTGATGTTGCAACGGATGTGAATTGTTTGCCGATGAGCGATTGGCTTTTTGTGATTTCAATCACTTGAGTGTAGCTTGAGTTAGATGCGAGTTGTTAGTTGTTTTTCGAGAGATTGACAACCTCTTGTAGCCTCTATGCATTGGTCGAGTCAGCTTCGTCCCATGGTTTGAAAAATTAATCCTGGTTCTCGCTAATACTGCAATAAGATAGGATGGTGAGGTTAGACATGCGTCCCACATTTGGCGCCGCGCCGAGGATCGAAGAGACCTAAACTAGAGAAAAACACAAGCATCTTGTGTAGTTGTCCATTAACTTCCTCTAGGTTCGCCTAGAGTTCAAAACTTTCTTTTAGAAACGGCAAAGATTGTTGTCTTTTGCTTTCTAGAGGTAGCTTGGAAGTAATCGTACTTGTCGAGTGCCTTTAGGATTGTAGGATTGTAGATTTAGATTAGGATTTGGAGAATGATTGGTAGACGAGACAACTCTTAAGATCAAGGCTCTAAAAAACATAAAAAACTCAAGAAAATGAGTGTTTGTGTCTCCGATTGTGGTAGTACCCAAGAAGAATGTAAAATTACGAGTGTGTGTTAATTTCAAAGAGATGAATGCAGCTACCATCAGAGACAACTTTCCTCTTTCGATAAGTGAGCATGTTTTAGAACAAGTTCCAGGAAAAGAAACTTACAACTTCTTAAACAGCTTTTTCGGATACAATGAACTTTTGGTTGACCCAAAAGATCAGCATAAAACTGCTTTTGCAACAGAATGGGATATATTTGCCTATCGGGTTATGCCGTTTGGATTAACTAATGCTCCAGCCATGTTTCAAAGGTTGATGAGCCATGCTTTCAAGGAATATTTTAGGAAATTCTTAGAAGTGTATATGGATGATCTATGTGTACATTCATCAATCCGGGCTGATCATTTTGAACACCTCAAAAAGGTATTTGAAAAATCTAGACTTTATAGGATTTGCTTAAATCCTGAAAAGTGCACATTCATGGAAAGACAACGAAAACTTCTTGGACATATAGTGTCTAAAAATGGCATAGCTACTGATATTGAGAAAATTCATGTCATTCCAGATTTGCATAGACCAACAATAGTCAAGGGGGTACAAGCCTTCATGGGACATGCCGGATATTACCGACGGTTCATCTACATGTACGCTATAATTGCAAAACCCATGTATAGCTTGATTACGCACTTTGAATGGACCGAGGCCTGTGAAGAATCATTCATGAAGCTTAAGCAAGCTCTCACCTCAGCTCCATTATTGAAAGCACCAGATTGGGATAAGGTATTCCACATACATGTAGATGTTTCTAATTTTTCTATTGGTTGTTTACTAGCTCAACCACGAGACGGGAAAATTGACTTTCCTATTTCTTATGCTAGCCGGCAATTGAACATGGCAAAAAAGAATTACACCACAAGAGAAAGAGAAGGACTAGAAATGATCTATGCTGTTAAAAATTAAATACATTACCTATTAGCCAACAAGTTTGTGTTCTTTGTGGATCACCAAGCTTTGTTGTATTTGGTTAACAAGCCATGCAGTGTAGGGAGAATAGTGAGATGGTTCATCATTCTTCTGGAAGTTTGATTTCACCGTGGTTGTAAAAAAAGGCACTACACATCAACGAGAAAATCATTTGTCAAGGATTATTTCAAGAGATGCCTAAAGGGGTAGACGATGATTTACCAGATGCCTATTTGTTCTCCGTAGAAATGATACCTAAATGGTCGGAAAACATTTGATCATTAATGACAATAGCTCAAGTGGATTCACAAATACCATTTCCTATCACAATCGGATTAATCGAGCAATTGGCTATGTGTCAATTACTAGCTGGAAGGCTATACAAAAGAAATCGGGACGGGATATTGCTTTTATGCATTAACCCTGAAGAAAAAGAACAGTACCTAAGTCAAGCACATGTTACCATAGTAGAATTTCACTTTGCGGAAGACCAAACTATGCAAGAATCTTAAACTTGGAGTATTTTGGCCGACTATGAGGAGAGATGTTAGATCTTTTGTAAAGGATTTCTCTCAATGTCAAAAACAAACACCCATTCCTCATGTAACATTGTTTCAAATGTCAGTTGTTCCTAAGTGGAGTAATTATCTGGTTACTTACTTATCGAGCCGAACATTTCCAAAGGATATGAGTAAACACCGTCAAAGAGAAATTGAAACTGAAGCAAGAGACTATGGTCTTATTGGGAACCAATTGTATCGGAGAGGTAAAGATCAACATTTGCGTCTTTGTACAAACGAAAAAGAGTATATTCCAATTATAGAACAAGTACATGTTGGATTAGCTGGAGGTCACTTTTCTAGTGAGACCACCGCAAGAGCAATCTTGATAGCAAGCATATGGTGGCCAACACTTTTTGCAAATGCTAAAGAATATGTTCGAAGGTGTGATGCTTTTCAATGAGCAAAAATGCCAACATGAGTAAATAGCATGTCCTTAAGACCAATGATGGGGGCTAGAGCTTTTGCAAAATGGGGTATAGATTTTGTTGGACCAATGCATCCACCTGTTTATAGAACCCAAGCTCAATATATCATTGTAGCTACGGGCTATTTGACCGAATGGGCCGAGGCTAAAGCAACTCAAAAGAATGATGCCAGAACCACTGCTGCATTCTTATATGAGTATGTATTCATGAGATATGGACTGCCAATAGAGATTGTCAGTGATTGGGGAACTCATTTCCTCAATGAGGTAATAGAGTATTTACTTAATGAGTTTATCGTCATCCATACCAAATCAGCCCCCTATCACCCACAAGAAAACGGAAAAGCTGAGCATACGAATAAGATTCTTAGCTCGGTGCTGTCTAAAGTGGTTAGTTCAGAAAGGACGGACTGGGAAATGAATCTCCATGGTGCTCCATGGACTTATCCAGTTTCATTCAAAACATCTCTAAATGCTACACCCTTTAACCTTGTTTATGGTCTTGATGCCATACCTCCAATGGAATTTCTATTACCGACATTAAGGGTAGCACAGAATCTTGAGTGGACTGGACATGAATTATCAGAAAGACTCGAAGATATGGAAAAGCTAGATGAGCAAAGGCTAACTACTGTAGCTCATATCTATGCACAAAAGCAGAAACAATTTTTTTTCGATTCCCACTTAATCACAAAAATCTCAAGAAAGGAGACTTAGTTTTAGTCTATTCCCTTAACAACACATTCCCAAGTTTAAGAAAAAGGGAAACGGACCGTTTATCATTGAATGATAAACAGACCGTTTATCATTCCCAAGTGGAGCAGTAAAATTGTCCACCCTAGATGGTGAACCAATGGCTAATTGGATTAGTGGATGTCATTTAAAGAAATACAATTTTCCACTAATCCAATGGCTAATTGGATTAGTGGATGTCATTTAAAGAAATACAATTTTCCACTAACCAGTGATTTGCTAGAAAGAGTGCATGCAGCCAAACAAAGGAAGATCAAACGACATCAGGTTATTGATGAAGCCCAAGAGGCCCGGGTAGGTCACCTAAGAAAAATGTAACCTATCACGTGAGTTCAACAGAAGGGTATTTAAAGTTCTTGACGCTTACAAAAATGTATATACAGAAGCAATACTATTTTTCAAATTTGAAGAAAACTTACAGATTTTAAAAGAAAAGGATACATTTTACTCCTTTAAAAATTCATAGATAAGGGGTTTTACAAACATGTCTTGAACGCACGTGATATGGTAGTTTTACACATAGTGAACCCCCCGAGCCAAGAGGAATGTAGGCTTCGGGTGCTCAAGCGGAAAGCTGCTCTCAAGAATCAACAGATACCGATTCCCATCAACACTTTGGAAATAGATGATCGACAATGGGAATTACTTAAAGACGCAGTTTCAACAGATGATGACTGGTTAGACAGAATGAACCTGCGCATCAAAGTACAGCTCAACAATCATAGCACCAATGCTTTGGTCAACACAGGAGCTAGAGTAAATGCAGTCAGTTATTCCACATACAAGCAAGCCACAAGTCAAACATTAGGGACAAGAATAGCGACACTCAAAGGATGCAACAAGAACCCAACATTGGGAATATTCAACTTGAACGTGATAGTTACACATGGATGTCCGTGTCCTCATCAATTTGTATGCTTACTAGATGAACACATGAATGAAACTATGATTCTTGGAATTCCTCGGATGCGTACATACAAAGCAGTACTAGATTGGGATACGAATCAGCTAAAGTTATCACATAAAGGAGGGCAACTCATTGTTCCAATTGCACCAAGCAAGGAGGAATGGAAAAAAGCAATCAGCAGACCAAACCACGAAGTAGTCAATCTTCTCCATCCCCTCAACAATCAAATGCTACAAGTAGCATACAAGGAGTTCGGCAAATTTGGGTACCAAAATCACAGCTTAAGGATAAGCCGATTCAGATCTGGGTGCCTAAAACTTCACCGACAAAACAAAAGAAGGTTCCAAGGGTTAAAGCACGGAGACGAGCATCTCCGAGCAAGGAACCTAACATGAAAATGATTTGGAAGAAAAAGGAGCACTTATTTTCTCCACAAACCACGAAACCAATCAAGCAATGGTGAGTTAAGTCTCAACAGACTCCACCACACCATGCAGCACCAAACCGACCAAGCTACCAATGGCGAGAAAAAGCTCGACAACAGTCAAAAGTGCTACCAACAGCTCAAGCAATCAGTGTGATAAAGCATCCTGATGGTACAATCAAATAGAGAGCACACAAGCTACAAGATTTTCTCTTTGGAAGACATCAGTAGCAACAAACCTCGACATCGGAAACCCTTGAGTTAATTACTCAAGACCCAGCTCTTGCACAGTATATTGGTTTGAATTGCATTGATCTTCATATCATGGTAGATCCAATCATGGCTATGAATAGACACAATTGTTCAACCCATGCAGACAGTCGTCTTGGAGTACGCCATCTAGGAGGGGTGGAAGGGCACTAAGTACTAAGTCCTAAGTACTAAATAATTAAGGGTAATGTTTGAAGAGGGAGAAAAAAGTTTGATGTTAACGTGTGATTTTTTACAAAGTTACCTAATAATGCCCTTATAATTCATCATCAAGGGAAAATTCAGAGATAATATCTTCTTGATGAGTGTAAATCTAAGTGTATATACTATCAGAAAATCATCAAAAATAATTCTTTTTTGGATATCTTTCATCATTTTTGTTGATAAGGAGGCTTAAAAATAGAAAAATCCAAGAAAAAACAATAAAGCTGTGTTTTTCAAGGGATTTTTTTTAGATTGGATTTTTACTTTATTTTTTGAAAGAATTTTGCTATTTTCTTTGATTTTTTCAAATAAACAGGTCAAAAATTAATAATAAATAGTAGGGAAGCTCGAATGGAAAAACGGAAGACATGAGGATGATCAGAAAGACAAGGCAGACAAGCACAAAAATTTTCAATGAAATCAGAAGGTGAAAGCGGGAAGCCTAAATTAGGCGGTTAGGCCTACTTTTGTAAAATTCTTGCAAAATGAGCTACAGGAATCCGATCAGGGAAAGTTTTGAGTCTAACATAGATTTCACGACCTAGTAGGACTAACGGGGGAATCCGGGGAAATTTTGTTCGGGAAGTTCGGGTATAGATATCCAAGGTAGGCTAAAACCACCTCATTTCCACTTGGAGCCTTTGCAGAGAGAGATTTCGGCCTCTTTCGCATGACTTTTCGGAGCCCACAGTTGACCATTTTCAGCGTCGTTTCACACAAGACATAAGGGGTAAGTTCTTTACTCAACAATGATCCATTTTGTATGGCCGGTAGCTAGTCTAAAGCCCTAGAAAAAACCCTAGACATAGAGCAATGCACAAAGACCTACAACCTAAAATTGACCAAAGCGGCCTTCCAGCTTGACCAAATCGGATGGGATTTGAACCATAGCATGTCCTAACATAATAGAACCTTTCTATACCATCAGATGACCATTCAACAGGGGTCGAGGGGCCCCCCAGTAGAAAAGTTAGGTTTTTGGCAAATGCCAAAATTTCGACCTGTTGACTCTATAGATGGCTTGCTATGAGGTCCATATACAATGTACATGATTGGTTTGGTGAAATCCATCAAGCAAAGCCCTCAAATAGCAGAAAATGGCTTGAAGGTTACAAAGCATCAAATTTGACATATGAGGTCAAACTGACTCCAAATGAGGCAGAATTGGACAAGTTGCTTACGACTATGTTGTCGATAAGTCCAAAGCCTCAAAGTTGACCGACCAACCCAGCAGACAGAGTAGTCACAAAAAATGGTGATTTCAGAGTCAACAGAGCACAAAGTGATGCCGGCATGAACAAACTTGACCAAATTCAATTTAAGACTTGTATTAGGTGTATGAAACATGTCTTGGTGGTCATAATTTATAGGTTTTGCAAAGTTTTTGTCACTGTTGTAAATAATCGTGATTATTTATTTTTGCATCAGTTTTTCTTGGAAATTTTCAAATCATCTTACCTATCATGTGTACACACCTATTACATGCCAAAAATCAAGTATGAGAAAAAATGACCACCCATTACTTGTAAAATTGTCAAAAAACGCAAAGAAGTCTTTGCAAGCCAAAATTTGGGTTATGGACCACATTTCTTGATGCAAAACACTCCATATCTCATACCCAAGGTCCATACAATGCCTAGAACCAATTTGTACCAAAAAATATCAATTTTGGTAGAAAAGTTAATAATCGCGATTATTTACTTTCTGGTCAAAACTGGGGAGTATGGATATTTTGTCATCATATATCCAAAGTACATGATGTGTTAAGCCCGCTAGCCAATTTTGAATCAATTTGGAGTTCAAAATCTCAAATTTCCTTTATATCTACTGTTTCAGAGACCTAAAGCCAAAATCTGGTACCATTTTCACCCTATGCATCCAAATGAACCCATAATTCACTCAGAGCATGTATGTGGTATATACTTCAAGCCTATAAAGCCAAGTTTGCAAAACATTGAAAATTATCCTCATCTGTAAATAATCGCGATTATTTACTTTGGTTGCAAATTTTTGTTTTGACCATACAATTTTGTTCCTTGCATGTTTTTATGCATCTTTGCTTGTTCAAAAATTGATTTGAAGAAAATTGAACCAAATTGTCAGCATTTCAACCTAAAAAACATTTCAAAGAAGATTCCGACAAATCTGCTAAGTTTGCACTCTATTCACTGAACAGGAGCCATGCAAGCAGCGGAGAGGGCTAAAAAGAAGCTAAACCAAAAAGAGAAACTAGAAGAACTGTTTGCGTATCAACTAGACCTCGAGTGAGTCAAAGCACCAAAGGCATCCTACCTTTCCGGAGAACAGTTAGAAGAGCACCACACTCTTCACTATAGCAGGTTCAAAACTGAAGAGGGGCATCAAGTGGAGTTGCAACTCCTGCCAAAGAAGTCTATGATGTAGCTAGCAAACAGAAACCAAAGAAGCTAACTGCAAGTTGGGGCTCAGGCATTTCTACAAACAAGAGCCTTGTGGAGTGGATTTTTAGAAGGCTTATGAGCTTCTATCCACAATCAAAGAAGATGGAACCGCATAGATATCCGACACCCAAGGGAACAAGGTCGAAGTAGCGATCACAAAAGAGATAGTGGCAGAGGCACTCAGACTACCCACAGAAGGAATGACCATGCGAGCAAGAGACAGGAAAATCGTAGACACATTTACCAAAGAGACAGCCACGGTTACATTTGTAGACCTTATTCACAAACAAGTGGAAGAGCCAGCCCGTTTGTACCATCAACACTTCCATTTCTTGGCAAAAAGGCCACCAAGGTACACTACACCAAATCACGTCGTGGCCACGAAATTCAGTCAGGTTCTCAAGTTGACAACAAGACAACCAGTGGCCCACGCTCAGTATGTCTTGAAAACCTTCAAGGGCACCAAGAAGGAAGGCAAAATCACGTACTTGGGTGCACCAGAGGTCTTGACTCAAATAGCATATCATGCCATTGGCATGGCCGACAACCTACCGCTTGCCCCTGATCAAAACACATGGATATTGGCAGCACAACCCTCTCCAAGAGCTACAAGGTGAGGTAAAAGATCATATAAATCTAATGAAGAGTCAGCTGACAGCTCGCCGAAAAGGCACAGCAGCGAGAGCTCTGACAACGAAGAAGAGAGATCTCGGAGAGAAGAGATGAAAAGAAAAGCTATGGCCGCACACTGAGAAGAGCCAACTCAAAAACAAGCATGCTTTGAGAGAGAGAAACAGGCGTACCAACACAGTAGGCAAGCATAAGGAAAGGACCTAAAAAAATGGGTACCTACTGGACTTAAGGGCCCTTGAACGAAGCATCATACAAGAAAAGAGGCGGATGATCCAACAGAGCATTTAGAAAGAATGTAGCAAGAGGTTGAAGCTCTAAAGTTGAAGGAAGCAGAAGAAGCTACTAAGAAAGCCAAGGAGGCGGAAGACCAAAGTCAAGCCGAGGAAACGGCTAGACAAGAACAAAGTTACGAATCTCCTCGACCCACCTCACCGCCTATGGAACAACAAGACCATCACATGCCTAGTCCACCACCATCACCTGCAAGCAAAGACACCAATATAGAAGCAGAGCCTGAGAAAGAGAAAGATTCTGAGTCCACCAAACCAATAGAATCTGCATAAGAAGCTGACCACCCCGACAGACAAAAAGAAAAAGAAGTCGAGCGGAATAGGAGAAGGCAGCAGAAGATACTCAAAAGCCAGAAGAGAAAAAAGAAAGTAGATATGAACAAGAAACTGATAAAAGAGCAGATGCGGTAAAAGAGTCTACCACTGTACATGAGACAGAACGTGAGGCATAGAAAGAAGAAAGGCCGGCACCGAAAGAGACAGCAAGGTCTGATCCAACACCATCTGCTTCCACTCAACCAAAAACCGCCGAGGCATCAAAGCCTCAAAATACCCAAGAAGAAAACTGACCATCTACCTCTACACAAGAACCACCAGCAATGACGACGTAGCAGGAAGTCACCCATGAGGCTGCAAGCACATCCCAGCTAGCAAGACAGGAGAAGTGGCAGTCAAACAACGAAGTAATAGTACAGGTCAATGAATATGCACGGCAGATGCAGGAAATGACGAAGAGACTTCACTCAGCAGCACTAAACTGTAGCACCAAGGCCAAAGAACTTTAGATGGTGATCGACGCTCTCCAAGGAGAGTTAGAAGACAGGATGATTGTCATCACTGATCTTCAAAGGCAGGTGCAAGAGATGAAGGTAGAAGCAGAACATCATCAATTAGCCAGAGATAGGCAACAAAAAGAAATGGAGAAGCTAGGTGATATACTCACCAAACTATCCGATGCCTGCAAAGCAAAAGATGAGCAGCTGACCAAAGTTACGAATGAACTTCTTACGACATCTTTGTCAGCTCAGAAAATTCAGGTGCAATTAGATGTTGCCAATGCTTCTTTGTAGTATTTTGAATAGAGAATTAATGATCAGGCCATTTTCTTACGGCAAATCAGAGAAAATCCAGTTGTGGTCTCGATCAAAGAAAATGACAAAGTGTATAAGGCACTTGAAAACAAAAACAAAGACCTAGAATTGGAATTAAAGATAGAACAATCACAACGTAGGGACCTGGCACTAATGCGGGTTCAAAGAGAGGAGGAGCTTCTAAAGGAGATAGCAGAACTAAAGCGGATTAATCAACTCCTCAAAGATGGGAAACCAGACACGTAGGAAGAGGTAGGCACTTCAGAGCCACCAGAGATAGGCATACCCTCGGTCTTGTTTGCTGAGTTTGAGACACAATCCATAGCAGAGCCGAGTGGTGCTGAAGATTTTCAGATTGAAATCATGAATGAAGGCACAGTGCCAATGGTCCAGCTGCCAAAAGCTGAAGAAGACGCACTGAAGGAGAAGATCACCCTAGAGGTGGATGAGCAGTGGAAAGCCACAATGGATTGGGAGTTGAGATTTTTACACTTTGTCAACGTCACTCAACTCACTCCCAATCATATCAACGCTCAATGGTAGCAATAATCCTTGCCATACCCTCTCATCAAAGTGGAACTATTACAGGTGAAAGAAAGGCTGAACAAAGATATGCAAGAAGATGGCACAGATAAAAACCACCCAAAGTGGAAACACCATTTTAGATAATTTGGGAAAATCCCGTTTCCCAAATTCTAAATGTGTATGCTAGGATTGTGTTATTTAATGATTTCTAAGCTCTAGTTGCCTTTAATTTAGATAAATTATCATGATTGTATGAGTCTATTTTAATTTCTCTACTATAAAATTTAAGAATAAACCTCCAATATAGTTTTTGGAAAGAGGATTTGTATGACATCAGTGCTTTTCAAAATTCAACAAATGCTTCTAAAAGTAGCTTCTCAAAAAATGAGGTGTCAAAAAAACCAATTGATATGCTTTTAAAGTAGCATATAGATTGATTACAGCAATTAAAAAAGATAATATGTAAAGACAAATACTATTAAACACTCTTGTCATAATTTGGTGACCTTAATCCATGTATAACAAAATACTTGGTCATGGTTTTGTAGCATGCTATCAAGTTTTAAATACACAATAATTTAAACAACATTAAAACTAATATTTCACACTTAAAAAGTCGAAACAATACTATATAGTATCCTATGGCTATAAGACCATGATATGCCATCTATTGCACCTATGGCCTTAAGGCCATATGTTGCTCTTTGTAGACATGTCTATGACTTTAATATGTCTCTTTATGACCTCAAGGCCATAGGGTTAGGATTGTTAGTTGGTCCCAACGTATAAAGAGGTCCAGTCCTTCAAAGTCATATGGGACTTTATTTATGTGCCACCCTATGTCCCTAAGGTTGTAGGTTGTCTTAGGGCCACAAGATGTTGTTTATGCCAATAAGAAACCCCTCTATGCTCTATGTTGGCACACTATGTCCCCAGGCGCACAAGGTGTGCCTCGTATGCTAGTTAGAAACCCTTTATTCTATATGTTGTCACCATATGGCCTTAGACCATAGGGTGCCCTCTGTGCTAGTAAGAAATCCTCTATACTCGGTGTTTGCACCCTATGGACCTAGGGCCACAAGGTACCCTCTATGCTAGTAAGAAATCCTCTACGCTCAATATTGAGACCATGTGGCCCCAAAGCCATAGGATAATATCCTCTATGGTAGTGAGAAAAACCCTCTATGATCTATGTTCACAAAAAATTAAAAAATCTAAACAATACTATAGAGTATCCTATGGCCCTAAGACCATAAGATGTCTCTATTGCACCTATAATTCCATTTGGTATTTTATTTAACTATACAAAGTCAGATGAGGCACTTACTTAGATAAACTATCATAATTCTAACTTTGAAATTATTTCTTAACTTAAAACTACAATATAAAAACTCCTAATATAAGTTTGTGCCAAAGAATCAATGTTAAGATGAAGATTTTTTTACATATAGTACATGCTTTAAAACTTCACTCAAAGGTTTTAAAGATGGTGTCTCAAAAAAAGGAGGTGTTTAAAAACACTATTTGATGTGAATAATATGAATTGTATACATTGATTATGTCAAAATAGTATAAAGTATAAACATAAAGATTACCACCAACTTGACAGTTTCATAAAAATGATGGTCTTCACCACATGTACAATAAAAGATTAACTAGAAAGAGTATGATATCTCTAAGATTGAGGGTGTTCGAAAAACACCATTTTGTAACACTACCAAATGTCAAGAAATTCTGATTGTTTGGATCACTTAATAAAGACAATTAATAAGAAGAAAAAGTTAACAATACCATAGAAGCATCAAACAATGAAACCAAAGAGCTTGAATGAGAGAAGTCTCCTGACAATAGGATGCACTTCATTAAAAAAACAGCTTAAAGATGTTTCAAGATATCCCACAACATTCCATCAAGTTTAAATTTTGAAAAGTACACATTGTCAAATACTTGGTAGATGTTATTTAGAATAATTAACTAGTACACTTAAAATGGCCTCCTTCTCTTGAGATTTTGAGTCCTTTGAGACATATAACATTGCATTACATAGTGAGTCTCAGGATCAGGATGGAACATTACAAAATTTCTTATGGTATAGTCTCTCTTGTCTTTAGCATACAACCATCCACATAACCATGGAACAATTTCATCTTTTAAAAAACTTTGAAGCAATTGAGTAGGTTGGTTCCAAAACTTTGGAAAAATCATATAAGTTCCTTGCATATTCCACATCACTCGATATGGACTATCATCAAATATTATAGAGTTGCCCCATCTAAATAATCAAATAGCTTCCATATGGTCGAAAGATTTTTGTGATAGGCTCTTTTGTAACCGATCATGAAATTTGAATTTTGGCAGCACCGGTTATCCATAATCATCTTGAATTTGTGACTTTGTGTAGGAAAACAGGTCTTGATTATGTGTTGAGCTTTTTGTAAACGATGGCAGCTCCAAATCCAAACCTCAAAGAACTCAAAGCAAAATCTTAAGAAATACTCTGCATTTGGACGCACCGCATACACCTCATTGTTATCTTCTACAATGCACATGTACTTGGTCCAAGGTGGCCTTGATTGATGCTCAAATGGTTCAAGAAGCACACAATCCAAGATAAGCGTTCTTTTGTCTTGTTTGAAAGATGTTGGTAGATAATGAAACCATTTCTCTTGGTTTGAATGTGATATTTGATGTAATATGAAAGGGAGCTCCTCTATTTTGTGATAATCTAATAGCAAAATATTTTTTCTTAGAATCCTTGAAATGATTAAAAAAAAAAGTTAATATAGAGATCTTAAGTGTGTTGAAGACCTTAGGGACATAGGGTGCTAATTTGTGGTTACACTTAGTAAGTCCTATGCAAGAACACATGCCAAACTATGACCCTATGGCCTTAGATTCATAGGGTGTTGAGACCATAAAGTGAAATTCCCCCAAGGACATATAGGGTGAGATTTGACGTTATGAGCATGTAGATTGTCCTTGATGGCACAGTGAACTCAAATTTCAAAGCAAACAACTATAAAATCTTTTTAAAAAAAGAGCATTTGGGACATGAAACTCATAAGTTACTTATAGTATTGAAAGACAATTTAAAAAACTATTAATCATTTACATCTTCATATATCTTGAAACCCTAAGCACTCTAACAAAGTCTCTGAGTACATAAAGATCTTTGTAAATGACAAAATGTTACAAAACATTGCTCCATCATTTCTTGATATAGGGCTATTTGAGATCATACTGAATTTTTAGATGCTTTATATAATTCTTGGCTTCATGTACTTTGATCACAGGCTCCTTGTATCCCAATTTTTGGGCAAGCATGATTGCTTTTGTACCTTTCAAGGCTGATAATGATTTGATATTCTTTAAGACCCTTTACTTTTCTCGATCATGTGCTAAAAGTTTCTTGTCTTGACTTCGAGTGGACATTCCACTAGTACTAGATGTTGTAACTTTCTCATCGTGAAGAGGACGAGAAACTTCTGGTAGCCTTCGCGTGGAGTAGGTTTTTCCTAGAAAAATTAGATTTCTCTCCTCCCACTCTGCAACAACCTTGTGTATATGGTTATAAATCTCATGACCTTGAGCAATGGGTGCTTGTCCATATAAATGAGACCCTGTAACTGTGCGAATGTCATTAACATGATTAAGAGCTTTGATATATGGTAGCAGCTCCCCAAGGAGAATATTATCCTCCTCATCATCAACATTAAATGATGGTGGAAAAATACAATTCAATGCAGGATTCACACATCCCTTTAATGGTTCATCATCTACAAGAAGCAATCTTCTTGCATGAAGCCCAAATTTTGATGATGCAATAGCCAGCGGTTTGAAAAGTGCTTCTACTCTTGGATTATCTAAGCGAGTGATCCTTGATTCTACGCATGGTTGACATTGGCTTTGCCCCCAGATCATAAAGAAAGGAAATTTTTCTTTAGCTTCCTTTTCTAAAATCTTGATGATGTCCACAACATGCATGTCCTTAGCAGCTGACCATATCCCTACACTGAAATTGCTAAATAGAGCCTTTAAAAACTAAATGCATACTGGACAAAGAACAATATGCTCATGTCCAAACTTTAAGCTCTTCATTTTCTTGGACTTTTTCCATCATCTCCTCAAGAACAATCCACACAAGCTCACTATTATAGTCAGCATTGGTTTGCTGGTGGATGGAAGGTCTGACTCACCATGCACTTCGATTTCCAAATCCTGGGGTGCTAAAATAATTGTGTTGGATTCTCCTTCTCACGTTGCACATGTTCTCGAACTTCCATTGCCTTCTACTTCCATTGTGGTGTCATGCAATCCAATTCCCAACTCTTGGGCTACTAGAATATTTTCATTAGATTCTTCTTCTTCCCTTGCACATGTTCTGGAACATTCACTGTCTTCTTTCATTGGATTACTCTTTAAATTTATCTCCAGTCGTTGTAGCAGTTGACCTTCAAAGACTTGTAGATTCTTGTCATCTTCGTCACAAACTCGTTGGTTGACATGGAGATTGATAGAATCTTTCTCAGTAGGGTCAATGGAATTAGCATCCTCTATACCAACAATCTCGAGTAAAACTTTTTCAGCCGCAATATCTTGTTGAAGGACTGCAAGTTAAAGAACACCTAATTTTAGATTCCAAAGTATCTACATTTTGATAACTCTTTTTTTTCACACTCTTAGAAAAAACTAATTGCAAAGAGCAAATTTACTAACTGACAACACATCTACAATGAATTTATTTTTATGCTCCTTATTGTCTAGAGATTCCTAATCTTTATCTAGCTACATTAGTTCTTTGTCCATGATGCTGGCGCCTAGAAGTATACTTGGAGAAACATTTATGCCTTTAAGCTCTAGAGCAGAAGTCTCATTTTCTATTGCCATGATCTTCTTGCATTGGATGATTTCCTTGACTAAGTTTCTTATGGCCTTCAGGCCATACACTTCTCTTTGTAGATATCTCTATGACTTTAAGATAATCCATAATATGTCTGTTTATGGCCTCAAGGCCATAGGGTTAGGATTGTTGGGAGGTCTCAACATATAAATTGATCTATGGCTTCAAATCCATATGGTACTTTATTTATGTGTCACCCTACGGTCCTAAGGCCATGGGTTGTCATAAAGCCACAAGATGCCCTCTATGAGCACTAGTAAGAAACCATATATGCTTTATGTTAACACCCTATGACCCGAGGGCCAGAAGGTCTGTGTTTTATGCTAGTAAGAAACCCTTTATGCTACATGTTATCACTCTATGGCGTTTGGGCCATAGGGTGCCCTATGTGCTAGTAACAAATCCTCTATGCTCTATGTTTGCAACCTATGGACTTAGGGCCACAAGGTACCCTCTATGATAGTAAGAAATCCTCTATTCTCTATGTTTGCACCCTATGGACCTAGGGCCACAAGGTAGCCTCTATGCTAGTAAGAAATCCTCTATGCTCAATATTGAAACCCTATGGCCCCAAGGCCATAGGATGTCCTCTATGCTAGTAAGAAAAACCATCTACGCTCTATATTGGCACCCTATGGAGACTTGAGGGCCACAAGGTACCCTGCATAATGCTACTAAGAAACCTTGTATGCTCTAGGGGAGCACCAAATAGCCCCTAGGCCACAAGGTTCCCTCTATGCTAGAAAGAAAACCTCTACGGTCTACATTGGCAACCTACAGCCCTCGGGCCATAGGGTGCATCAAATGGCTCCTAGGCCACATGGTGCCCTCTATGCTAGAAAGGAAACCTCTGCGCTCTACATTGACACTCTATGGCCCCAAGGCCATAGGGTGCCCCTTACGCCTAGTAGGAAACCATTGAAACTCTATATTAGCATCTAAAGACCGTAGGCCACAAGGTGAGCTCTATGTTAGTAAGAAACCATCTAAAATCTATGTTGGTAGCCAAAGGCCATAGGATAGCCAAGTAACCCTTTAGGAGCATTCCCCACAAAGACCACCTTATGGCCCCATGGTGATTTAGTGGCCTAGGTGACCTTCTTAAGACTCTTTTTTTTTTGTATCATATGGCCCCAGGAAAATATGCTATCCTCTAGGCTATCAAAAAACCGTTTATGCTCTTTGCTGGAATCATATGGCGCCATGTCCATAGGGAGACCATAGGATGCTCTCTATGCTAGCAACAAACCCTCCATGCTATATGTTTGCACCCTATGGCACCAAGGACATAGGGTGTCCTCCATGATAGTAAGAAACCCTCTATGCTCTAAGTTTACATCCCATTTGACTATGTTGACACCCTATGGCCCTGGGGCCATAGGTTGCTCCCTACGGCCACAAGGTGCCCTTCAACCTAGGAAGAGACCCTTTATGCCCTAAATTGGTACTCTTTGGTCTCAGGGTCATAGGGTGCCTTCTATGCTAGTAGGATACATTATATGGTCTAGGTTTCCACTCTATTGCGTAGGGCTAAAACGTTTTCTCTATGAAGAAACCATGTATACTATATGTTAGCAGTGTATGGCCCTAGGGATAGAAGGAAACCCTAGGGCTATACGGTGTCCTCTATGCTACTATCATATGGTCCAAGGGCTAGATAGTGACCAAGGTATCATGTGTGTCCCAAGGGTAACAAGGTGCTAATAAAAAGCCCTCTATGCTTTATGTTGGCACCCTATGGCCCCAAGGCCATAGGGAGATCTTTATGCTAGTAAAACTCCCTCTATGCACTATGTTTACATGTATACTTATAAGAATCCATTGATGCACTATGCTGGCATCTTATGACTTTAGATCCATAAGATGTCCTCTATGGTAAAAGAGAAATTGTACATGGGATATGATGGCATCCTATGGTCCTAGGGCCATAGGGCGTCCTCTATGCTAGCAAAATGTGTAAGTTAATACTCCGAAATTGAAAGAGCTTTTCAAAAATAAAAAGAAAAAAGAAACCTTTTACTTCCATTGTGGTGTCATGCAATCCAATTCCCAACTCTTGGGCTACTAGAATATTTTCATTAGATTCTTCTTCTTCCCTTGCACATGTTCTGGAACATTCACTGTCTTCTTCCATTGGATTACTCTTTAAATTTATCTCCAGTCGTTGTAGCAGTTGACCTTCAAAGACTTGTAGATTCTTGTCATCTTCGTCACAAACTCTTTGGTTGACATGGAGATTGATAGAATCTTTCTCAGTAGGGTCAATGGAATTAGCATCCTCTATACCAACAATCTCGAGTAAAACTTTTTCAGCCGCAATATCTTGTTGAAGGACTGCAAGTTAAAGAACACCTAATTTTAGATTCCAAAGTATCTACATTTTGATAACTCTTTTTTTTCACACTCTTAGAAAAAACTAATCGCAAATAGCAAATTTACTAACTGACAACACATCTACAATGAATTTATTTTTATGCTCCTTATTGTCTAGAGATTCCTAATCTTTATCTAGCTACATTAGTTCTTTGTCCATGATGCTGGCGCCTAGAAGTATACTTGGAGAAACATTTATGCCTTTAAGCTCTAGAGCAGAAGTCTCATTTTCTATTGCCATGATCTTCTTGCATTGGATGATTTCCTTGACTAAGTTTCTTATGGCCTTCAGGCCATACACTTCTCTTTGTAGATATCTCTATGACTTTAAGATAATCCAAAATATGTCTGTTTATGGCCTCAAGGCCATAGGGTTAGGATTGTTGGGAGGTCTCAACATATAAATTGATCTATGGCTTCAAATCCATATGGTATTTTATTTATGTGTCACCCTACGGTCCTAAGGCCATGGGTTGTCATAAAGCCACAAGATGCCCTCTATGAGCACTAGTAAGAAACCATATATGATTTATGTTGACACCCTATAACCCGAGGGCCAGAAGGTCTACCTTTTATGCTAGTAAGAAACCTTTTATGCTATATGTTGTCACTCTATGGCCTTTGGGCCATAGGGTGCCCTCTGTGCTAGTAACAAATCCTCTATGCTCTATGTTTGCAACCTATGGACTTAGGGCCACAAGGTACCCTCTATGATAGTAAGAAATCCTCTATTCTCTATGTTTGCACCCTATGGACCTAGGGCCACAAGGTAGCCTCTATGCTAGTAAGAAATCCTCTATGCTCAATATTGAAACCCTATGGCCCCAAGGCCATAGGATGTCCTCTATGCTAGTAAGAAAAACCATCTACGCTCTATGTTGGCACCCTATGGAGACTTGAGGGCCACAAGGTACCCTGTATAATGCTACTAAGAAACCTTGTATGCTCTAGGGGAGCACCAAATAGCCCCTAGGCCACAAGGTTCCCTCTATGCTAGAAAGAAAACCTCTACGGTCTACATTGGCAACCTACAGCCCTCGGGCCATAGGGTGCATCAAATGGCTCCTAGGCCACATGGTGCCCTCTATGCTAGAAAGGAAACCTCTGCGCTCTACATTGACACTCTATGGCCCCAAGGCCATAGGGTGCCCCTTACACCTAGTAGGAAACCATTGAAACTCTATATTAGCATCTAAAGACCGTAGGCCACAAGGTGAGCTCTATGTTCGTAAGAAACCATCTAAACTCTATGTTGGTAGCCAAAGGCCATAGGATAGCCAAGTAACCCTTTAGGAGCATTCCCCACAAAGACCACCTTATGGCCCCATGGTGATTTAGTGGCCTAGGTGACCTTCTTAAGACTCTTTTATTTTTGTATCATATGGCCCCAGGAAAATATGCTATCCTCTATGCTATCAAAAAACCGTTTATGCTCTTTGCTAGAATCATATGGCGCCATGTCCATAGGGAGACCATAGGATGCTCTCTATGCTAGCAACAAACCCTCCATGCTATATGTTTGCACCCTATGGCACCAAGGACATAGGGTGTCCTCCATGATAGTAAGAAACCCTCTATGCTCTAAGTTTACATCCCATTTGACTATGTTGACACCCTATGGCCCTGGGGCCATAGGTTGCTCCCTAGGGCCACAAGGTGCCCTTCAACCTAGGAAGAGACCCTTTATGCCCTAAATTGGTACTCTTTGGTCTCAGGGTCATAGGGTGCCTTCTATGCTAGTAGGATACATTATATGGTCTAGGTTTCCACTCTATTGCGTAGGGCTAAAACGTTTGCTCTATGAAGAAACCATGGATACTATATGTTGGCAGTGTATGGCCCTAGGGATAGAAGGAAACCCTAGGGCTATACGGTGTCCTCTATGCTACTATCACATGGTCCAAGGGCTAGATAGTGACCAAGGTATCATGTGTGTCCCAAGGGTAACAAGGTGCTAATACAAAGCCCTCTATGCTTTATGTTGGCACCCTATGGCCCCAAGGCCATAGGGAGATCTTTATGCTAGTAAAACTCCCTCTATGCACTATGTTTACATGTATACTTATAAGAATCCATTGATGCACTATGCTGGCATCTTATGACTTTAGATCCATAAGATGTCCTCTATGGTAAAAGAGAAATTGTACATGGGATATGATGGCATCCTATGGTCCTAGGGCCATAGGGCGTCCTCTATGCTAGCAAAATGTGTAAGTTAATACTCCGAAATTGAAAGAGCTTTTCAAAAATAAAAAGAAAAAAGAAACCTTTTACTTCCATTGTGGTGTCATGCAATCCAATTCCCAACTCTTGGGCTACTAGAATATTTTCATTAGATTCTTCTTCTTCCCTTGCACATGTTCTGGAACATTCATTGTCTTCTTCCATTGGATTACTCTTTTAATTTATCTCCAGTCGTTGTAGCAGTTGACCTTCAAAGACTTGTAGATTCTTGTCATCTTCGTCACAAACTCTTTGGTTGACATGGAGATTGATAGAATCTTTCTCAGTAGGGTCAATGGAATTAGCATCCTCTATACCAACAATCTCGAGTAAAACTTTTTCAGCCGCAATATCTTGTTGAAGGACTGCAAGTTAAAGAACACCTAATTTTAGATTCCAAAGTATCTACATTTTGATAACTCTTTTTTTTCACACTCTTAGAAAAAACTAATCGCAAATAGCAAATTTACTAACTGACAACACATCTACAATGAATTTATTTTTATGCTCCTTATTGTCTAGAGATTCCTAATCTTTATCTAGCTACATTAGTTCTTTGTCCATGATGCTGGCGCCTAGAAGTATACTTGGAGAAACATTTATGCCTTTAAGCTCTAGAGCAGAAGTCTCATTTTCTATTGCCATGATCTTCTTGCATTGGATGATTTCCTTGACTAAGTTTCTTATGGCCTTCAGGCCATACACTTCTCTTTGTAGATATCTCTATGACTTTAAGATAATCCAAAATATGTCTGTTTATGGCCTCAAGGCCATAGGGTTAGGATTGTTGGGAGGTCTCAACATATAAATTGATCTATGGCTTCAAATCCATATGGTATTTTATTTATGTGTCACCCTACGGTCCTAAGGCCATGGGTTGTCATAAAGCCACAAGATGCCCTCTATGAGCACTAGTAAGAAACCATATATGATTTATGTTGACACCCTATAACCCGAGGGCCAAAAGGTCTACCTTTTATGCTAGTAAGAAACCTTTTATGCTATATGTTGTCACTCTATGGCCTTTGGGCCATAGGGTGCCCTCTGTGCTAGTAACAAATCCTCTATGCTCTATGTTTGCACCCTATGGACCTAGGGCCACAAGGTACCCTCTATGATAGTAAGAAATCCTCTATTCTCTATGTTTGCACCCTATGGACCTAGGGCCACAAGGTAGCCTCTATGCTAGTAAGAAATCCTCTATGCTCAATATTGAAACCCTATGGCCCCAAGGCCATAGGATGTCCTCTATGCTAGTAAGAAAAACCCTCTACGCTCTATGTTGGCACCCTATGGAGATTTGAGGGCCACAAGGTACCCTTTATAATGCTACTAAGAAACCTTGTCTACATTGGCACCCTACAACCCTCGGGCCGTAGGGTGCATCAAATGGCTCCTAGGCCACATGGTGCCCTCTATGCTAGAAAGGAAACCTCTGCGCTCTACATTGACACTCTATGTCCCCAAGGCCATAGGGTACCCCTTACGCCTAGTATGAAACCATTGAAACTCTATATTATAATCTAAAGACCGTAGGCCACAAGGTGAGCTCTATGTTAGTAAGAAACCATCTAAACTCTATGTTGGTAGCCTATGGCCCAAAGGCCATAGGATAGCCAAGGAACCCTTTAGGAGAATTCGCCACAAAGACCACCTTATGGCCCAATGGTGATTTAGTGGCCTAGGTTCCCTTCTTAAGACTCTTTTATTTTTGTATCATATGGCCCCAGGGAAATAAGCTATCATCTATGCTATCAAAAAACCGTTTACGCTCTTTGTTGGAATCATATGGCCCCAAGGCCATAGGGTGCTCTCTATGCTAGCAAGAAACCCTCCATGCTATATGTTTGCACCCTATTGCACCAATGACACAGGGTGTCCTCCATGATAGTAAGAAACCCTCTATGCTCTAAGTTTACACCCCATTTGACTATGTTGACACCCTATGGCCCTGGGGCCATAGGGTGCTCCCTAGGGCCACAAGGTGCTCTTAAACTTAGGAAGAGACCCTTTATGCCCTAAATTGGTACTCTTTGGCCTCAGGGTCATAGGGTGCCTTCTATGCTAGTAGAATACATTATATGGTCTAGGTTTCCACTCTATAGTGTAGGACTAAAAGGTTTGCTCTATGAACCTGAAACCATGTATACTATATGTTGGTAGTGTATGGCCCTAGGGATAGAAGGAAACCCTATGGCTATAGGGTGTCCTCTATGCTACTATCATATGGTCCAAGGGCTAGATAGTGACCAAGGTATCATGTGTGTGAGAATTCTCTACTATATATACATAAACCACTTTATGGAACTATGGCGTACCAAGCGCAACAAGGTGCTAATAAAAAGCCCTCTATGTTCTACGTTGGCACTCTATGGTCCCAAGGCCATAGGGCGGTCTTTATGCTAGTAAAATTCCCTCTATGCACTATGTTTACGTGTATACTTATAAGAAGCCATTTATGCACTATGTTGGCGTCTTATGACCCTAGATCCATAAGATGTCCTCTATGGTAAAAGAGAAATTGTACATGGGATATGATGGCATCCTATGGTCCTAGGGCCATAGGGTGTCCTCTATGCTAGCAAAATGTGTAAGCTAAAAAATGCGATACATATGCAACATGATATACAAAATTGAATCATTATCATACATCATACATTTGTTGCTTTACCACACAGTTGAAGGGGTCTTTGCCTTCAAATATCATCATAACATTCAAACATTTAAATCAAAATTTCAAGTATTTTAATTCACAAATGCATTGATCTGTTGGTGGATGGAAGGTCCGGCTCACCATGCACTTTGATTTACAAATCCTGAGGGGAAAAAGTATTTGTGATGGATTCTCCTTATGGCATTGCACATGTTTTGGAACTTGCATTGCCTTCTACTTCCAATTTACAAATTTAAACAATGGTTATACATTATACAATCATTTCTTTGCAATAAACCTTGATACAATGTTCTGATTGCTACATGACAAGCTAAAAAATTCTACTAGTCCTAGCTTCTCTCTATTAAAAAAAAATCAAGATATAAATTCCAATTCTCTACATCATCTAGAAGAGAAACAAAATCATATTTTGGAACAAAATACTCGCACTTTATATCTTTGAATAAAATCTTGTTACAATCAAAGAACTAGATCTTCACATAATCCAAAGGACAAATGCTTCAATAACCATTTATACTCGATGTTTACTATCCAAGAAAATAATTGGCATTTACAACAAATGTTGAATATATGTTTAATCTAGTTAGTTGCAATACAAAGATAATTATTTCAAACGCTTACACCATCAATTCACAATAGAAGAACTTACACCCAACAAAAAATGATCATACATCAATTGTTCAAACTCTCATTTTGGAATTTTGAGGACTAAATACTTTTTAGTTTTTTCTAGCTTATTTCATTCTCAATAGAATATTAAACCTTAATCACAAGATAAGAAATATATGTCCCTAATGTATATGGACACAAGATATAAGGCCAACGAAAAATGTTCTTGAAACACTTAAAGAGTCTTTAGGTGACCTAGAATAACCAACCTATGGTCTAAAGTCCATAGGGTGTCATGTGATGTTTTATAAGATGTGTCCATAAGAGCTAGGTGATTTGCATCCATGGGGTGATTTAAGTGCCCCTGTGGAGATTCTATGTCACCACCCTATGGCCCTAAGGCCTTAGGGTATCCCAAATGCTCTTGGATAACTTATGTTTTCTTCTAGAATAGCCCAAATCCTCATGTGCCCGTTTAGAGACTTTATGTAATCTCTCTATATACATAAGATTGTA
Organism: Adiantum capillus-veneris; assembly: GCF_014529385.1. NCBI lineage: Eukaryota > Viridiplantae > Streptophyta > Polypodiopsida > Polypodiales > Pteridaceae > Adiantum > Adiantum capillus-veneris. The sequence goes on along the minus strand of NC_140960.1, from coordinate 17,534,809 downwards.
GGATAGCTGTGTTGACACCCTATGGCCTTAAGGCTGTAGACTAGCCCAAATGCTTATGTGCCCTTTTAAAGACTCTATGTAATCACCCTATATCCGTAAGATTGTAGGGTAGCCAAATGCTTTTGGGGGATTCTATGTTGACACCCTATGGGCCTCAAGCTATAGAGTAGCCCGGATGCTTATGTGCCCTTTTAGAGACTCGGTGTAATCACCCTACATCTGTAAGGTTGTTGGGTATCCCATTTTCTTTTGGGGGATTCTATGGCCCTAGGGTCATAGGGTGTCATGTCTACAAAGAACTCTATGATCCTCAAGTCATAGTGTATTCTTCCCAAACCTCATATGATCAATTAACTTTAAAGTATTACATAATATATATCTTATGACCATATATAAATGTAGAATTCTATTTACCAAAACATGTCCATATAATATCATACACTTAAGTCCAATTCATTTATTGTGAAAAAACTCAAACTCACAAGTTCACATTTTTTCAAAGAAAATAAATTGAGAGCAATAACGAGCCAAACATCAATGTTTTTAACATCATGGGCAGATTTGAGATGGGACAAATAAAATAAAATGACAACAATAATAATCTAAATATCAGTAATGTAATATCATGGGTGGCTAGCTTAACCTGTTTCCTGTAGACTTTCTAGAATGGCCTCAGCACTTGCATCCAATGGTTCTTCAATTTCTTCTTCCTTTGAATCCTTGGCATTGACTTTCTCTGTGTTATCCACACCTGCCCACCTTCTAAGATCAAGGTCTTCTTCCACTATGGAATGGCAAAGAGATTCCAATTATGTCATTTGATCACTACTACATGCAACTAATATCACCTTTCTCTGTTGCTGTAGTGCCTCTTTAGTCCCATAGCCTAATGAGAAGATGTCTATCACTTGATCATCTTCTTTGAGACAGATGCATTTTATTGCACGACGTACAGAAAAGGATTTGGCCATGGTCAAAGAATCATACTCGTCGTCATTGATGCAGAGAGTATGCATTGGCTCCAACAATGACTCTTTAACACTAGAGTAGTTGGTGTACTGCTCTCCTTGACTGAAAAATGCCCAAACCCCAAAAAAAACTTCGCCAAGAGCACATGTTTGGATGGTCTCTGATCCCATTAAGTAGCTCAAAGGTAGAACGTGCATTTCATACCATTTAGCTTTTTCAGAAATTGGCTTCTCTAGGGAAGCAGCATGCTGATACTTGACTAAGCCGGCAATTAAAAACTCTGATGGTTGATGTGCTACCCCACATACTCCATCAATTACTTTACCAAATTGGACAGGACTCCAACCACTAGATGTAAGACTTTTGTGTGTTGTGTCTATGATGCAAACACCAACACGAATTTTAGAGCTATTCTCACTGCAGAGAAACTCAATGCCTTCCAAATTCTTTCCAACACACTTGATTGTCCATGGTAAAATGAATTGCAAACTAGAAGTGCCATTCTTTTGTGCAATGATCCACTGCACATATCCCCTAGTGATCTCAGTAATTGGCTCTTTCTCCTTTCCTTTTTGTAGTAGGAGATTTAGCCATTGCGTACAACTCGTGAAGAGAGATTTGTAAAACTCATCTGTAATGTTATAATGAGACTTACATTTATCCCATGAAGTAACTGCTATTGCTGATGGATCTATCTCTTTAAATGCCATCAACATTTGAGGCTCAAAAAACCTGGTCTTCTTTAAGACCATTGCACGTGCAGTGAGGTCAAGCATGCCCGCTTGTTGACGTGGTTGCTTCACTAAGCAGATCTTCTCATCTGCCAGCTCTTGTTGTAGTAGCTTGACATCATTATCTTCTAAACCAGCTAGGTATCTATAGGTTCTTATTCTTGGTTGTCGCCCACGAGCAGTTGATGTCTGATGCTTCTCCAAGATGTGTATCCACTGATCATAGATTTCATCATCGTACATGACCATGTGTGCTTCTTTGTTGGCAAATGATTTATGGTTGAACACGATGTTCACCACATTTACAAAGGCCTTCAAAATAAAGAAAAGAAAATTAACTTTATTTCAAGACATATTTGTAACAAAAACAAGCATAGGGAAGTGGAACTTACATCCCAACATGCTCGACTTGGATGAGCGACAGGAACACCTGCCTTGGGTTTTGTTGGTTTAGAATATGCAAGCCATTGACTACGGCCATGCTTCAAGACCTCCACATAAGGCTGGTGTTTCATTGTTGTTATTCTCTCCATGTTCTCCATTTTGGAAATTCGAACAGCAACCTCTTTCGGAGCGTCTACCACTATCCTTGCAGTTCTAAACTTGTAGAACTCTTTTCTCAAAGCATACTTAGTGTTGTTGTTACGCAAAAAATCTATAGCCGCTATGATGGAATGCTGACCAGCTAGAATCCAGTAGTGGTATGTTGATAGCTTGTCTCCATGCACTTCAACTATTTGTAAAGGCATTTTTGTAATTGGGTTATACGGCATCAAGTCTGCTGCACTCGAGACTGGCATATGCTTCAAGAGATATTTCACATATACATCTGACAATGGTCTGCATCTATAGCCTTCTGGTGCAAGGTTGCATTACTCAACTGGGATCAATTGGGTAAATTGTACACCAAATTTAAAATAGTGGTCAATTCCGACGTATCCATCTAGCCCACTCTTAGAAGTTTTGGCAACTTCTTTATCAAGATCTTTTTCTTTGGGCTGTATAATAGAGTCCAACACTGCTAAGGATGCTGAGTCCACAACCACTGCCACTGAGGGGGTTCCAACTGTTAGGGTTTCAAGTCCACTAGAATCTCTTGCTTCTTGAGTTTGTAAGGGTATAACTGAAAGATTTTCTTCGGCCACATTTCCACTATTTTCTCCAAGTGAGGGAGTCCGACTCTCCTTGAGCGTCTTGGATTGATTTGATGTACCTGTGTCTTCATTCTTTCGCTTCTTATTCTTCTTTGTGTTGCTCAATTTACCTAAATATGGATTGACTTTCTTAAATCCCTCAAGATATAAGTCTATAAAGTTCTCACTTGGAGTGTCGTCTTGAAGCTCCACCCACCCTGCTTTTGTCATTGTCACTCCTTCATAATCAACCTTCACCAATTTTTGAGCAAAGGCCACAGGCTCCAACAAGTAGGAGTCACCATTGAGTAGTTTTACTCCAAGGCATGGAGACATTTCAAGATCTGAACAATCTTTCTTTATCTCCTTGACAATACCACAGTCCTTGAAGGGCAATTGCTCTTTATCTTGAAAGAACAAGTGGACTTTCTCATCACTTCCACCATTTGGTAAGTGAAAATCTAGATACCAAGAACTTGGTGTTGAGCATGTTGCATCAACTGACTTTGAATTTCTCTTCTGAGACATTTTCTGTAAAAAGAATGGCATATATTTAGACAAGATGGATATTATTACATCCATATGGACCTAGGTCCATAGAGTCACCTCTATGTTAAACCATGTGGTCCTAGGTCCAAAGGGTGCCAACAAAATGGTTCTACAAGTGTACCTAGGCCACTCTATGGTAGTGTGATCACATGTTCCCTTATGACATTAGAGGACCCTCAAAGAAGTATCCCTTGAATGGCCTAAATACCCCTTTAGAGCCTCTACACCAACACCATATGGCAATCTGTGGCCTGAAGGCCATAGGGTTCCCTGCATGCTAGTAAGAACCTCTCTATGCTCTACATTGGCATCCTATGGCCCCAAGGCTACAAGGTGGCCACAATGTTTTAAAGAAACACTTCATGAGGGTTTTCTGGTAACCTATGACCCCAGGGACATATGGTGCTCTCCATGCAAGTAAAAACCACTATTTGATCTATATTGAGGAGACCTTGTGGGATGAAGTCCATAGGGTCCCCTCTATGCTAGTAAGAACCTCTCTTTACTCTATAATGGCACCCTGTGGCGTGAAGGTCATAGGGTTCCCTCTATGCTACTAAGAATCTCTTTGTGCTCTATGCTCTATCGTCTATGCTCTATGATCTATATTGACTTCCTATGGCCCCAAGACCACAAGGTGCCCTCATCGTTTCCAAAAACACCTCATTGTTTTGCTATGGCCCTAGGGCCATAGCTCTCTATGCCGATATAAAGCACCCTGCTCTATATTAGCTCCCTAAGGCTTGAAGGCCATAGGGTTGGCCTCAAGGGCCCCAAGGGTGCTCTGTATGCCAATGGAAAATACTATTTTCTCTATATTGAGAAGACCTTGTGGGCTGAAGGCCATAGGGACCCTTCTATGATGGATTTTTGACAACCAATCCCCCTAGGTCAGGATGTTCTATATGCTAGTAAAAACACTATTTGCTCTATATTGGCACCATGTGACTTGAAAGCCATATGGTCCCCTATATTCTAGTAAGAGCCTCTCCATGCTCTATATTGGCACCGTTTGGCCTCAAGGCCATAGGGTCCGATCTTTGCTAGTAAGAACCGATCTATGCTCTATATTGGCACCCTATGGCCTGAAGGCCATAGGGTCCCCTGTATGCTAGTAAGAACCTCTCTATGCTCTACACATCCAATGACCCCAAGGCCACAAGTTTCCCTCTATGTTTTGAATGAAGAAACCCTTCATGAGGGTTTTTTGGCAACCTATGGACCAAGGGCAATAGGATTCTCTCTATTCCATTGAGGAGACCTTGTGGGCTGAAGGCCATACGGTCCCCTCTATGCTAGTAAGAACCTCTGTTTTATATACATTGACACCCTATGGCCTGAAGGCCATAGGGTTCCCTCTATGATAGTATGAAGCTCTCTATGCTCTATGCTCTATGCTCTATGCTCTATGCTCTATATTGACATCCTATGGCCCCAAGGCCACAAGGTGCCCTCATAGTTTTGTAAAAACACTCATTGTTTTGGCACATGATGCTCCCAAGTATAAAGCACTATTTGGTCTCTCCATGGTAGCAAGAACCGATCTATGCTCTATATTGGGACCGGCGTTCAGGCCATAGGGTTCTATGTATGCTAGTAAGAACCTCTCTATGCTCTACACATCTTATGACCCTAAGGGCACAAGGTGCCTTGTATGTTTTAAAGAGATCCTTCATGAGGGTTTTTTTGGCAACCTATGGACCCAGGGCCATAGGGTGCTCTATATGCCAGTAAAAAACACTATTGCTCTATATTGATGAGACCTTGGGGGCTGAAGGCCATAGGGTCCCCTCTATGCTAGAACCTCTGTTTTCTCTATATTGAGACCCTGTGGCTTGAAGGCCATAGGGTTCCCTCTATGGTAGTAAGAAGCTCTCTATGCTCTATGATCTAAATTGACATCCTATGGACCCAAGGCCACAAGGTGCCCTCATTGTTTTGAAAAAACCCTTGTTCCTTTTGGAGATCCTATGGCCCGAGGACCATAGGATCTCCAAAGGGAACATAGGGAACCCTGTGATCCTATGTCCGTAGGGCCATATGTTCATTTTGGAGATCCTATGGCTCGAGGACCATAGGATCTCCAAAAGAAACATAGGGAACCCTATGGCCCTTGAGATTGTACATTCCCACACTATGGCCCTTGGGCCACAAGGTCTCCAATAGGTCACACTTTGATCCTATGGCCCTAGGTTCTTTATGTTGCTTTTGGAGATTTTATGGCCCTAGTGCCACCCTATCTCCAAAAGGAACATAGGGAACCCTATGGCCCTTGAGATTGTACATTGCCACCCTAAGGCCCTTGGGCCACAAGGTCTCTAGATCGGACATAGAGCACCATGTGATCCTATGGCCATAGTGCCATATATATGTTTTGGAGATCCTATGGCCATAGGGCCATAGGATCTTCAATAGGAACATAGGGAACCCTGTGACCCTTGAGATTGTACATTGGCACCCTATGGACAGATGGGACATTGGTCACCCTATAGTACGATGTGAGACCACCCTATGGCCTTATGGTCATAGGGTGCCTTAGGGCCATATGTTACTCTTTAGTATGAGGTGAAACCCTATGTAGCCACACCCTGTCTGCCCTTCTAAAGATTCAATGTCTAGTTTTATTTTAGTGACTACAAATGAATTTAAAGAAACTATATTACACCATATCTTACAAGCACATATAGTGTATACCTCTTTCTTTTTCCCATCCTCCTGCAACTGAACCCTAATCCATCCCTAATCCATCCTCATACAACAGCGTGCTCTACCCGTCCTCTTACAACGTGTGCCCAACTCCCCACAACCCAATTACAAGTATCCATAGTTTCAGCATTTTCTGTAGTTATTGTCTTTTGCATTTGGAGGTTTATATTTTTTTGTTGTAATTAGAGATTTTTGCAGTTAGAGTTTTACAATTTTACAGTATTAGGTCACTTATGAGGAGTTTTTTATTTTACAGATTTAGGTCCCTAATAAGAGTTTTTCGTTTTACAAATTTAGGTCCCTAATTAGTGTCTTTTGTTTTATATTTTTAGGTCTCTAATTAGAGTATTCTGTATTACAGTTTTAGATCTCTAATTAGAGATTTTTCTGTTTTATAGTTCTATAGTCTACAGTTTTAAAGATGTAATTAATGATTTTTGTTAGCTAAAACGTACTTAGATTAAGAACAGTTAAAACTGAATTAAGCAAAAAGATTAGGGTTTCTACAGGTTACCTCTGAGTAAATCTGTGTTTGATGAAAACCAGCTGCAACAGTAGCAAGCAGTAACTTAGGTGTCTTGAGGCCATGACGATGATGGTAAGAGATCTGTGCTTGGGAGGTTGCGACAGCAGTCCTTCTGTTGAAGATTGTGTTGATGGCTTCGCGTAGATCTGTGTGCGCGTCGCAACGATGGCGTAGAACTGTATGCGTAGGGAGAGAGGAAGAGAGAGACAGAGAAAGACAAGATATGTGCAGGTTTTTGTGTAGGTTTCGAGCAAGAAACGAGAGAGAGAAAGAGAGCGACAGCGCGGAAAAAATTGTGGTAGAGAGAGAAAGAGAGAGATAAGGTTAGTTAGGTTAGGTTAGAAATTCAAAATTCGAATTTTGAATGTAGGGGTTGTTCTCACGGGTTTGCAGTCGAGATTACTAGAGTTCTAGGCTTTGTGCGAAAATGAGACATAGCTTTGTCAATGTCCATATCTTTGTAGTACGAGTGGAACGACACCCATGCAACAAAATTTGACTTCAGAATCAAAATCTGCATAGTAAAAAATACACTAAAAATAGCTAAAATTTAACAAAATTATCGCAAAAATTGTGCGCTATTTTTTGTCCGATATCAATGTGTATTTGAAAACCCATTATGACAAAGTTTGTCGTAGCGTTAAAAAAATTAAATATATTTTTTAATTATTTTTTTAGTTTATGCCACTTGCGGATATCCCTTGAATGGCCAAAATTATTATGAAGACACCTCAGCCACCCCTGGGCTCACACCATAGGACAACAATGTTGGAGGTCAAGGATCAAAGTGTGCACTCAGTTCCATTTGAAAATCCTATGTCCTAGGGTTTTCTTCTTCTATCTTGTGAGATCCTTGTGGCCCTACGGTGGCAATGTGAAAGCTTGTGGATCTAGGGCCATAGGGTGGCAATGTATAAGCTCAAGAGCCATAAGTTGCCCTATATTCCATTTGGAAATCCTATGGCCCTAGGGTTTAGGGGCGACAATAGATAACCTCCAATACATAGCCCTATGTTCCAGTTGGAGATCCTATGGCCCTAGGTCCACGACAATGTATAAGCTCAAGAGCCATCCGTTGCCCTACTTTGTAGTTGGAGATCCTATGGCCCTAGGGTCATGGGGTGGCAATATGTAAGCTCAAGGGCCATAGGGTGCCACATGTCCCATATGGAGATTCTACGGCCCTAGGGCCATGGGGTGGCAATGTATAAGCTCAATGGCCATACATTTCCTATGTTCCATTCGGCAATCCTATGGCCCTAGGGTAATGGGGTGGCAATGTATAAGCTCAAGGGTCATACATTGCATATGTTCCATTTGGAAATCCTATGGCCCTAGGGTCATGGGGTGCCACATGTCCCATATAGAGATCCTATGTCCCTAGGTCCATGGGGCTACATTGATATCTTGGCCACCCTTGAACCCGCACCCTTGAGCTTAGGGGCCTTAGGTTCTCTTATTGTATGTTGTGAGATCTTGTGGTCCTAGAGCCATAGGGTGGCAATGTATAAGCTCAAGGGCCATACATTGCCTATGTTCCATTTGGAAATCCTATGGCCCTAGGGTCATGGGGTGGCAATGTATAAGCTCAAGGGCCATAGGGTGCCACATGTTCCATATAGAGATCCTATGGCCCTAGGGCCATGGGGCTGCATTGATATCTTGGCCACCTTTAACATCGTGGCCATAGGTTGTCTTTTTGTATGTTTTCAAGTCTTGTGGCCCTAGGGCCATAGGGTGTCAATGCTCACACCCTTGGGCTTAGGGCCATAGTTTGTCTTTTTGTATGTTTTGAAGTCTTGTGGCCCTAGAGCCATAGGGTGTCAATGATCACACCCTTGGGCTTAGGGCCATAGGTTGTCTTTTTGTATGTTTTTAAGTCTTGTGGCCCTAGGGCCATAGGGTGTCAATGTATAAGCTCAAGGGCCATACGTTTCCCTATGTTCCATTTGGAAATCCTATAGCCCTAGGGTCATGGGGTTGCAATGTATAAGCTCAACAGCCATACATTGTCGTATGTTTCATATGCCGATCCTATGGCCCTAGGGTCATGGGGTTGCAATGTATAAGCTCAAGGGCCATACATTCTCGTATGTTTCATTTGGAGATCTTATGGCCCTAGGGTCATGGGGTGCCATAGGATGTATATATACTTGACATGAAACTCCGTGAGGTGATCTTGAGGACAACCCTATGGCCTTCAGGCCTTAGGGAGCTAATATAGAGCAAATATGCTTTATACCGGCATAGAGAGCTATGGCCCTGGGGCCATAGCAAAACACTGAGGGTTTTTTGGAAACAATGAGGGCGCCTTGTGGTCTAGGGGCCATAGGAAGTCAATATAGATCTTAGAGCATAGACGATAGAGCATAGAGCACAAAGAGATTCTTAGTAGCATAGAGGGAACCCTATGACCTTCAGGCCACAGGGTGCTTCTCATGAAACACCCACATACATACTTGTTATGCTTTATGCTACGTAAATCAATATACTCTACAAGCGGTTTGTTTAACAATTATTCTTGCAATCTTCTAGCAGGTATGGCTAATTTCAATAATGGTGATAGAGTGTGCATGTTTGTAGTGACACAAAAGGTTGCCATTGGGACTGTATTTGAAATAAATCCAAGTGCATATTGTTCTGGCATGCTTATTGGGGAAGGCAATGTATCGGTGTCAGTTGATTTGTGTTTTGAAAAGAAAGCACTCATCCCTTTCCCAACAATGGATGCATTGACACTGGGATGTAGTACAAAGGGGCTTCTATGCATGAGGCTGACAAAGCAGAAGGAGCATTGGATGCACAATGTAATGGAATGAGCTACAGAGAGGTTTGGAAGGATAAGAGGGTTCAACTTTGGGATGAAAGCTAAACACATGTAGTAGCCAAAGGGGTTGTCATGTACGTGTGTCCGTTTGACTCTGTAAACTTTGGTGAGCTAGGTGAAGATAACATTGGTATTGGTATCGAAACATCCTATGCAGATGAGGCTACTATTTTTGCAGAAGCTAGTGTATGCAGCATTAATCTAGTTTGTTGGCCTATCAAGAGAGTGAAAACTATGGATGGAAAAGAATTGTTATTCTATGAGGATCTACATGCTATGCATGCGTTACAAGACACATGCATTGAATCAGCTTATTTAGTAGAGCCTATTTCAGAAAAGTGGAAATATTGCTTTGTAAATAGGAAGCCAAAAATGTCAGTGAAAGCTTCTAAGAGATCCAATCAAGCATCTCTAGCATCTGTCCAGCTTGTTTCAACCATAGAATGTTGTTCCAAAAGGTGTTTTCAATATGCCAATCGAGATAAGGTCATGGCTATGCGCAATGAATTTTGGGGACAGAGCTTGCAAAATAGAACAAACTATGTGTATGATACAATGTTGACTTCATGGCATTAGAACAAAACAACTACAAAGACATGCTATGTGTTTTCTTTTAATGGCAGTGAGGTTTGCAGTAGAGCTTGGTACGAAATTCATGGCATTCCAAAAACTTCATTTTATCGTTACCGTGAACATTTTGAGAATGGGGTTAGACGCTCTGTGCATGGTAATGATGGTGTCATGAGAAAAGGAAGAGACCATACAGAAATGGGAAGGGCATTGATGCGCTCTTTTGTTGATGAAAACTCGGAGAGAATGCCACATAAGAGTAGAACCATGGAAGATGGTACTAGGGAAACTTTGCTTGCAATACCAAACACGTACAAGCAAGTAGACATTTTACATGATGTCAATAAAACACTTGACAGTATGAGTCTCAAGTCAATGTCTAGCACGACATTCAATAGGATTTGGAATACAGAGTTTGCTAATGTGACATTGTCAAAAACAAGTGAGTCTCCAAATATGTTGTGTGTAGTCGGATAAAGTCTCAACTAGAGTCAACAAAGGATGAAGAGATGATTGCACATTTGAAGGATGAACGTCGAATTCACATGTTGCAGCAACAAAGTTGTAGGAATGTGTACTACACCTGCCGTAAGTTCTCCGAGTTGCAAAAGGATAAGTATTTATGCATTATACATGATAAAATGGATAAAAAAAAGACACCAATACCTAGGTTGCGTGTGAACTCAAAAGATTATGCGAATGCATATCAATTGCAAGTATCATTAACAGGTATGATAGCACATGGACATGGTCATGGAATGTATGGTCACTTCTCACTTAATGGTCTATGGCCTTCAGATCCCAATGCTACAATTGGTTCCCTTGCATTATGCTTGCAAAATCTGGAAAGAACAGAAAACCATGGACAAGGAGATTTATGCCATGACGGTATGCCATGCAGCAATGTAACTTTATTCAATGCATTGAACTCAAGGAGAGCTCTAGACCTCGAAAACAAAATGAAGCAAGAGCGTGAGAGGAATGCATCAACAATGACACCACCATTATCCATCCAGGGATGTAGTGAAGAGATTGTACACATACAATCAACTTCCTCTCAATGTGTTGTGGATACCATATCCACTCCTGTATTTCAAAAATTGCCTGAGAATCTTTTGCTACAGCTAGATAATTGTGCAGGAGAGAATAAAAATCGATATTTGTTTGCATACTTATCCTTGTTAGTAGCAAAAGGAGTTTTCAAAACCGTGCATTTGGGATTCTTAATGGTGGGTCATACACATGAGGACATAGATGCAATGTTTAGTAGGTTCTCAGAAAGATTGCGAACAGGAATGACATTCACTTTTCCACATCTGATGGAACATTCTAAAAAATGTGAAAGCTCAGCTCCAGAACCATTTTTGATGACACAAGTTCCCGACTTTAAATCCTTTGTGCAAGGGTACATGTGTGACGGACAAGATGCTCTAGTCGGACACTCTAAGCCACTTCAATTTCGTTTCTATATGCAAGGTGAAGTCTCAGTAATGCAGTACAAAATTCATCCCAAATCACCCGATTGGATGCCAAAGGAGTCGGGAATTGAGTTGTGGAAAAAAGATGACCAGGGAAAACCAAAATTACCAACAGGCTGTCCAGATGTGGTACCTATAGCAGACTATGTGAGAGATAGTCCGCTTGTTATTCAAGGGATTAAGTCATATCTTGAATTTTGGAAAAGATGTTATCTATTAAAGGGAAAGAACCATGAATCCACAAAATACATGGAGCCTGTTATCACTTATTGGCAAAACATAATCAATGAGCTTGAACAACCAACCAATAAACACATTGGTGAATATACAACATTTTGGCCAAAGACTATAGGAAGTCATAGAATGCAAGAGATAGAGGAAGACAGAGATGAGTTTCAAGGATATGAAGAATTTAATGATCACTATGTTGGTCCTCAAAGTGCAAGGCCACAAGAGGCCTTTAGGCCTCAAATTGATGTAAGAAAAGGGGATCTTGTTCTTGTGAGACCCGCAGATCTTGAATATCCGATATGGCTAGGAGTGGCAGAGTCAAACGTTGATGTAGACAAATCATCTCCTAACTACAAGAAAGTTCTGATTCAGTATTGGGCACCAAAACATCGAAAACGAAATCCCACAATCCAAGAACAGTATGAGGATTGTTGGAAAAGAGTTGGTGCTACAATCTTGCTGACCCAAAGCGCTGGGAGTGTGTTGATACAATTGTATGGTCATGGACCCCAAGGGGTGGAAGAATTGCGGAAACAATCAAGATCCCATCAAATGTCATGGAGAAGGCATAGGCTAGCTTAATAGGAGAAATTGAATAGCATTTCATATCTTGCTCATTGTTTTATTTCCCCAGCTTATGTATGATTTTATGAAGTATTTTTAAACACCCACATAAAAATAAAAATTCTAAAAGGTGTTTCTCAACACCACCATTTTCTTGGGAATCTATCTCTTTTATGAAGTGTTTTGAAACACCCACATAAAAATAAAAATTTTAAAAGGTGTTTCTCAACACCACCATTTTTTTGAGAATCTATCTCTTTTGTGAAGTGTTTTGAAACACCCACATAAAAATAAAAATTTTAAAAGGTGTTTCTCAACACCACCATTTTCTTGAGAATCTATCTCTTTGTCACATTCCCAAATTAAATGAAAATTTTCCAAATTTAATGGGAAATAGGAATCCATAGGCGTTGAAATTAGTCCCAAAGTTGTGGGATTTTTCCATTTCATCTAAAATGGTGTTTGGAGGTTAAGCTGGCTGAATAAGAATCCAAGATACCTAATTCTGTTCACAAGAGCACCTGTAACCCTTCAAAGAGATCCAACCTTCTGTCATGTATCCAAAGTAAGGACATGGGAAGCGCATGAAACACTACAAAAGAAGAGGCCAACTTGGCTTAACTTCCCCAGGTTGCCAACTCCAGAGAGAGGCCAAGCAACAGAGGAATACATGGTGAAAACCCTAACGGGTGCCATGTCTTTCTTCAAGAGTCTACTAGATCTCTCCTGTGCCATGTTATATAAGATCTGCAGGATGCTGCTCACATGTATACAAGTTTTTAATGAGCCTGAGCAAACAAGATCCCCATGGCTATCATTCTTGGAAGGAAACAAAGGCTTATGCTATGATCTGAGTGGGCAACCTTTAGAAGAGGTCCTTTACCGATTCTATGCCAGATGCATGTTCTTGCCATCGAATAATATGATGGTCTTTCAAGAAGCTTTCTACACTGGATTCTTCACGTGGCGAACGAAGATATTTGCACCGGTGATCAGCAACCTAATATCCAGGTTTGTAGGCTACTCAGCGGTGGAGCTAAAGAATAAAGTAACAATGCAATTTCTGCAAGTGCCTGACAAAGAACGAAGAATGAGATATCAGAAGGCACTAGATGCGCTTAAAGATAGCCTCGCCAGCCGTCAACCCAAAGACTATTTCATCCCATAAAGCTATGTCAAGGGACGACACATGCGAGGAGGGGAGGAATGTTAGCAGCAAGCTAACACAGACATCATTTTTTGGAGTTTTCTTTGTAAAACATTTATTATTTTGATAAATTGAGAATATTGTAACTCCTATTTTCTCGGATAAACTCTGTAATTAATGAGCTGGGGCTACAAGCTTCTAGATTGTATCAGCCAATCATCACCTAGCTTTGATAGAACTCCAGATTATTAGTTTTGAACACCCAAAAACCTTGGCTAACATATAAAAGCCAATTTTTGTAAGTTTTTTATAAGTTTTTTGGATAATAAATACATAGCATGAGCTAACAGCACTCACTCCTCTCCTTCTCGCGCTTCCTACTCCCTCTCCGATTGTCACATTGCGATTGTGTTTGTTGCATTGCAATTGTAGGTAAGATCTCTACTCATTGACGTAAGCCATTCACAGTATTTGGCGTCGCCGACCCACGGCCTAATTTCATCATAACTAGGAATTTGCACTATTAAATTGAAAACTAAGCATAGGTGGGGTATTGGGGCATCGTTGCTAAGCATTTAGATGCATTCTGGGCCGAAAACAACTAGGTCAAAAATCCAATGCTGTTAATAATCGTGATTTTGGAACTTGACCTAAAGTGGGGTTTGAAGCCATAGGCATGTGTGCTTAGGTCTTATAAACGTGTCCTAGAAGTTTCATTATGTTTGGATGTCATTTGATGCTGCAACGAATGTGAATTGTTTGTCGATGAGCGATGGGCTTTTGGTTATTTAAGTCACTTGAGTGTAGCTTGCATTAGATGCGAGTTGTTAGTTGTTTTCCAAGAGATTGACAACCTCTTGTAGCCTCTATGCACTAGTTGAGTCAGCTTCGTCCCATGGTTTGAAAAATTAATCGTGGTTCTCACTAATACTGCAATAAGATAGGATGGTGAGGTTAGACATGCGTCTGACACCACTACTTGTTAAGCGGGGAGAACCAATCCTTTGAGGCTATGAGGGTGAGTTATACATCCTTGGTTTGCGGTTTTAGAAAGTGTATGGTCTTAGGCCACTGCCATGTTTCCTATTCGAATATAGATTCACTGTTTGGCAGACACCACTTGTTCGCTCTCTAGAAGGCTCTGCTAATTAGTAATCTTTCATTCCCATTGAGGTTAAATTGGGGAGTCAATTGGTATGTATTTTTCCTACTAGGAATGCTGTAGTTCCAAAATTGGACTACTTGTCTAATACCTTTGTTATTCATTTTTCTGGAAACTTCCCTCAAAAAAGGAGATATGAGGATGCTTCCAGCCTTAGAAATCCCGGGGGCCCAATGAGTAATGAAATTGTAAAAATGATCTTCATAGCTCCCCCCATTCCAAGGACTCCGTTGACTTGTTGCACTTCCGAGTAAGCTAGCTTGTTATACCCCCAAGTTTAAGTATAGCCCATCAAGGGAAAAGTAACTTATCATGCACCTCTAGCCCTTTCCATTGGCCACCATTAGAGCACACTTTTGAGTTGTCCATTCAGGGCCTTATCCATAACAACCCAAGCTTGGTCTTGCTTTGCGAGTGCTACTACAAATTTGGCACATTGTGCCTCCAAATGCGTGCTAGGGTGGAGAATCCCTAGGCCTCCTTGCTCCATAGGTCATGCAACTGTTTCCCATTTAGCCCACTCTCACAGTGTCAAGTCTTTAGATTCATTCTTCCACAAAAATATCTTTACTAGTTTCGGACACTCTTTCCAATTGCATTTGGCTAGTTTATGTAAAGGACCATTGAAGGTTATATAAGGAAGAATATATGAGTTGATTACCTTCACTCAATTCTAGGAGGGAAGAAGCACATACACCAAGGTCAAAAAAAACACAAAGATTGTATTGTACCAAGTCTCTTTGTATGGGAGTATCTATAATGCAAAAGACTATTGGAGGGGGTACTCGGTTCACATAAATCTGGTCCTCAATTGTTGTCAAGTTTTCTAATTATCTCTCTCTCTCTCTTGCAGAAGTATTGTTCATGCCAAGTTAATTAAGTATAATGGTTATGTTGATATCGCTAATTAAGTTCACCCTCTATGTTTTAAAAGTAGTCTCATAAAAATGCTCACTCTAATTTTCTTAAGTTTGCTATCCTCAAATTTCATGGGCCATTTCCATTACATTGGTATCAGAGCTATTGGTTTCTCTTTTCTTGATTGAGAAGAGAGGTCCTTAAGTTGTTCATGAAAGGTTGGGCATGCTTATTGCAATAGGGTGAGTGGGATAGGGATCTATTATCTTGGTTGAGAAGAACTTAGTTCAAGGTACACCGTTGGGAACTATAGTCCCCGGGGGATTCAATATGGAAAACTTACCACACCACGTAAGTGCAGGGAAGGGGGTTTTTTTTACAAGTGACATAAGCGTATAAGCTAGGGGCAGGCCCCCAATAATAAATCTTCCAAGCTTAAAAATAAGGGAGGGGGTATCATATTAAGGGGGGAGAACTGAGAAAAAGGAAAAATGAGAGGAAGTTTTTGTGTTTCAAAATTATGGCTTCCCAAAAGAATTTGCCATCGAACTTGTGAGTCAATAGCTACAAAGATACATGCAAGAACTAACACTTCTTTGTATCAATTGCTTGTTTTGTGATTATAGCTCATTTATTGAGGGATGAAAGCTATAAAGAGGTTTTATAGATGCAAATTTACACGGAGAACCTAAAACAACTTTATAACCATGTTTTTGGAGTAATTTAGATGGATTAAAACCGCTCAAGTAGCTAGAGTGCAAGCTGAATAGGCACATAGTTTGAAAGTCAAACTAAGACGCATTGAGGGTACATCTACTAGTTATCAATAGGAGTGGTTCCTTAATATGTTGCCAGTCACTATGCTATAAGCTCTTTGACTAGTTTTACTCAGTCACATCATGTGAGACCTAAATTTTATATGTAAGATAGGGGTATGGTAGTTTTTTGCATTGATTGTCATATAAGCGTAGAAAGGGGAGTCATATTCCCTAATATGAGCGGTATATAGGGGTTTTATCAAAGTTGTTCGCTTGCAGGTGGCGTCCCATTTTGTATATAGATTGAATCTCCCGGATATAGTCTTAATAATGGAGTTTCTCGGGGCTTGCCTTTGGCCTAACCATTATTGAGCTACTAGCAAGCTCAACAAGAACTATAATCAACCGAGAAATGTTAGACCCTCTCCACTAGTCTTTTTAATCAACAGTGTCTAAACCATTGGTGTGGCTGCTTGAGAACTAATTTTCAAAGGTAAAGAAGAGTAGAGACTAAGGTTTTTTAAGGTTATCAAAGAACAAAGTAATCTATACATAATTTTAATTAGCATGGCTAACAATAACCAAGAGAGTAGAATGAACATTGATAACTTCGAAGTTGCGCATGTAGGTGCTAATAATGATGCCCCATGTTTGTCAATTATCTTGTTACTAGGTTGCAACAAGCTATGGGCAACCCTGTTTTGCAAGCCAAAGTTACTCAACAACTTCGTGCTTATGGGATATTCCTTCCTCTCCAAGAGGAGAGAGAGCTTAGGAGGCCTCTTGATGAGACTCCCAAAAGAAGACTCTCTCTCATAAGAGAGGCGGATCCAAAGAACGAGAAAGAAGAACATCCCTAACTTCCTCTAAAGATGTGGCTCCACAAAGACGACGGTCTAGAGGATTGCCAACTCCTCCCAAGAGGAATCGGTCAACCCACAGTTCTTCTCCTCGTCACTACAAAAGGGAAGAGAGAAAACAAAGGAATAAAAGGGTAAGAAAGATGTCACCCTGTTCTCCCTTACAGAATACAAGAGGGGAGGACATCGCAAATCTTACCCTGCATGGAGAAGTTCCCAAAAGCTCAAGAAATTCAAAGGGGGAGAAAGAGTATATTTTTTCTTACCTATGATGGCACCTTTGGTGCTACTAACAAAGTATTGGCCTTCATCCAACAATTCATAGAGACCTTTGGAGATGAGGGCTTTATAGAGTCCTCCAAGCTATGCCATTAGCTATGCACTTCCAAAAATCGGCTCGTCAATGGTGGGCTAGCCTTCATGGAAACAATGCAGCCCCAAAGACATGGAAAACTCTATGAGTTTCCATCATGAAGAAATTCCTTGCAAGCGATGCGAAGGACAAAGTTCTTATGGAATGGCGGAGTTTGAAGCTTCTCTCCCATGAGTCTATCCACAAATATATGGACAAGTTTTGGGATTTACATCTCAAGGCTACTGTCTTTAGAAAAATAAACTTCATCGAGAAAAAGAAACAATTATGTGCAGAATTACTTGAAGAAATGGCTGAGTATGTCAACTCCCAATGGCCTAGTTCTATCACGGAAGTAATCCACCACACTATGGTTGATTCACAAATCAATTATTAATAAGGGGCTAAAAGGAATGCCAAGCCCATGGAAAACAAAGATGGAAATGAAGCAAAGGTGAAGAACAATGCTCAAAACTACTCCCAAGGCAGCTCTATCAACATAAAGCTAAGGATAAAGGAGTCTACAAAGACAAGAATTGACTCTCTTGAGAAGCTAGAGTGTTATGGCAAAGATAACATGTGCTTCAAGTGCGGGGAGCAAGGACACTCCTATCATGCTTGCCCCCAAAGAAATGTGTGCAATGAGCCACCTAGAGCCTCTATGGTTGAAGCTCCAAACGAGGATGCTCATTGCCAAGGATTTCTCCTTTCCTATGCTTGGGAAAAGATGCAAGAGCATGATGCCTTTATTTTGTTTGACCCTAGTTCAGCTCACAACTTCATATCCACAGAGTTGACCACCAAGCTAGGCCTATAAGCCCACAAGATGGGAGATGCATTGAAAGCCGATGGAGCTATCAAGGAACAAGACATCTTAGTTACTCCCTTAATTGAAAAATTGAGGCTTCATGTCCAAAGTTATGTGTACAAAGAGGATTTCTTCATCTCCCCTCTCAAACATGAGGATGTTGTTAGGGCAGCATGGTTCAACTACATGGATACCAATATGAAGTTCCCTAGAAGGAGAATCTACTTCATCTACACAAAATGGAGCATGTACATAGATGCTAATGAGTTGGGGAGCACCATATCCTTGGTAAATATGCTGGCTTTTGATAAGTCAATGAAAAGCTCTATTTCTGCGTATATGATTTTTGTTGGAGAATCTGTAAATGATTCCAATGTTTTCACAAGTAGCAATAAAGGGAATCGTGAGGAATTAGAGTTGTCTAATTTTCTAAATAGATTCCAAGATGTTTTCATTGATGACATCCCTAGTGAGCTACCCCTGAAATGAGTGATGATGACCATGCAATTGAGCTCCTATTAGTAGGCTCACTGCCTAACAAGCCTCCTTATCAAGTTTCCCAAGCTCAACAAGAGGAGATCATGAGGCAAGTCCATGAATTGGTGGAAAAAGGGATGGTGAGGCCTAGCTCCTCTCCATTGTGTTCACCAATGCTTTTAGTGCACAAGAAAGATGGCACATATCACATGTGTGTTGACTATAGAGCACTAAATAAGATCACTATCAAAAACAGATTTCATGTGCCATGGACGAGTCAGATTCTCTTGAGGAGTACAAGTGACACCTCCAGGTAACATTTCAAGTTGTGAGAGAGAATAAGCTTTTCATTAATCAAAAGAAAAGTGAAATTTTCCTACAAGAGATTCAATACTTAGGTAACATTATCTCTAAAGGTGCCACATGTATGAAACCAACAAAGCTAGATATAAAAAAAAGAATGGCCTAATCCAAGGTATCTACAAGAGGTACGAAGCTTTGTAGGTATGTGTGCATACTATAGATGCTTCATGGAAAAATTCTCGCTAATAGCAGTCCCATTACATGACTTAACGAAAAAGAATGTTAAGTACTCATTGATTGCAAAAGTGCAAGAAGCTTTGAGAATCTTAAGGAGAAGCTTATCTTTGAACATGTTCTCACACTACTAGACCTCTCAAAGCCATTTGAGGTCCAATGTGATGCTTGTGGTGATTGCCTTGGAGCTATTTTGCTTGAAGAAGGGAATTCCATAGCATATGAGATTCAAAGACTCAACTCTGATAAGCGTATATTAGGCAAATACAAAAAAGAGCTACTAGCTATTCTATATGCCCTAAACACGTGGATACAATATCTCTTGGGGACTCCATTCATCTTATATAATGGATCACAAAGCCTCAAGAACTTCATGACACAAACCAAGCTCTCCGACAACAAATAAGGTGGGCAAATTTTTATTTGCAATTTAAATTTCATATTGCTCACATTTGTTGGCAAGCACAATCAAGTGGTTGATGCACTTTTACGATGGCCAAGGGTAAAAGTGGTGTCTATAGCAACTCACAATGATCTATCTTTTATGACAGATGAGTATGATACTGATAAAGACTTTAAGTACATAATTATAGCCTTTTCATTAGGGAAAAAATAAGAACCATTCACTTTTGAGGATGGTTATCCAAACGACAATAGTCTATGTGTTACTCACCCATATAATAAGAAAGTCATGTATGAATCCCATGCTTCTCATTATGCGGGGCAAATAAGGATTCCATAATCTACTCTTCGAGGAGTAGAAATGTATTTATGTTGGTCTATCATGAGAAGTAAACATGCAAGAGTATGTTTCAAAATGCATAGTATGCCAAAAGCCCTCAGTCAAATTTCAAGTATCATGGCTTGCCAACATCATAGTGTCAGACAAAGATTCTAGAATGACCAATATTTTTTGGAAGGGTCTCTTTGAGAATCAAGGAATTAGATGAAATTTCTCTTTTGGCCTATCATCTATAAACGGATGACCAAAGTGAAATAACTAATCTAATGATTCGTGAATCGACTAAAAGCCTCTGTCATGTAAGTAGATCAACGTTCTCATATAGAGAAGTACCTACCTCTTATAGAGTATGCGTACAATGACATTGTACATACTTATATGGGAAAAGTACCTTTCGAGGATAAAGAGGAAAGATCCAAAAGTCCCTTAATACTTAAAGTACATGGGAAGATCTTCGTTACTAATGAATATAGCTGAGACTCACAAGAATCTTTTCCAAAGATTAAAGAGGCTATATCCATCTCACAACAAATGCAAAAAAGGGCTGCTGCTAATAATCACAAAAGAGACTTACCTTTTAAGGAAAATGATTGGGTCTTGCTAGAGTTTCTCAAGGCTCATCTAAGGTATACTACGGGAAAGAATCCTACGGGCCACCAAGAGTATTATGCTAAACTAGAAAAAAGATACTATGGCCCTTTTTAAATTCTTAAGCCAATCAATGATATGTCTTATCAATAAAAGTTTCCCAACCATTGGCTCATGCATAATGTCTCCATGGGAGCCTACTTAAGCCTTACAAAGGAGCTCCACCAAAAGAAGCAATAGTTGTAGACCCTCCTAAAATCAAAGATCAAATATTTGATAAGTAAGGTGCTTGTTGTGCTTGCTGACTAAGGTGCTTGAGGTGCTTGTCATGCTTGCTGACTAAGGTGCTTGAGGTGCTTGTCATGCTTGATGAGAAAGGTGCTTGAGAAGCTTCCCATGCATGGGGGTAAGGTGCTTGAGTCAAAAAGAGACCCTACAAAGGAGGGGGGAAGCCCCAAAGTTAGGGGAATCTTTGAATTAACCTCCCCCTATCTTATTGCAAATTTAGCGAGAACCACGATTAAATTGTCAATCCATGGGATGAAGCTAACTCAACTAGTGCATAGATTCTACAAGAGGTTGTGAATCTCTTGGAAAACAACAAACAACTCGCATCTACCTCAAGTGACTGAAATCACCAAAAGCCAATCGCTCATCGGCAAACAAATCACATCCATTACAGCATCAAATGACATCCAAAGGTAAGGAAACTTCTAAGACATGTTTATAAAACCTAAGTTAAGCTTATCTTGCTTATCCAAGTCAGGCTTATCTGAGTTGAGCTTATTGGGGTTAGGTGAGCCGGAGGTCATATAGTATATGAGGGATTACAAGAGCTATCATTCAATACTTTGTCGATTGCTCCCGGTGACCATGTTGGATGCCTTTTTGTCATTAGCTCTGAAAACACCAACCACCCTGGAGCTCTGCTTATGG
Organism: Adiantum capillus-veneris; assembly: GCF_014529385.1. Classification (NCBI taxonomy): domain Eukaryota; kingdom Viridiplantae; phylum Streptophyta; class Polypodiopsida; order Polypodiales; family Pteridaceae; genus Adiantum; species Adiantum capillus-veneris. The sequence goes on along the minus strand of NC_140960.1, from coordinate 17,513,300 downwards.
TCTCAAATCCCACTTTAGGTCAAGTGCAAAAATCACGATTATTAATAGCAGTGGATTTTTGACCTAGTCGTTTTCGACCCAAAATGCATATAAATGCTTAGCAATGATGTCCCAATACCCCGCCTATGCTTAGTTTTTTATTTTCAAGTGTAAATTCCTACTTATGATGAGATTAGGCCGCGGGTCGCGGCGATGCCAAAAGCTATGAAATAGTGTGAAATGCTTACGTGAATGCGTAGAGCTCTTACTTGCGGTTGCAGTGCAACAGACGTGACTGCAATGTGACAACTAGAGAGGGAGTAGGAAGCGCGAGAAGGGGAGAAGTGAGCGCCATTAGCTTACGCTCTGTATTTCATTATCCAAACGTTGAAAATAACTTACAAAATTGTCTTTTATACCTCAGCTAAGGTTTTTGGTGGTCAAAACTAATAATCTGGAACTCTATCTAAAGATGGGTAAAGACAAGTTGACACAATCTGGAAGCTTATATGCCCGACTAATCAATTACAAGGTTTATCCAGAAAATAAGAGTAACAATATTTCCAATTTATCAAAATAATAAGTGTTTTTACAATGAGAGCTCCAAAAAATGGTATCCGAGTTAGCTTGCTGCTAACATTCCCCCCGTCCTCACCTGTGTCATCCCTTGATGCATCTTTATGGCCTGAAATAATCGTTGGGCTGACCGTTGGTGAGGCGGTTTTTAAGTGCATGTAGAGCCTTTTAATATCTGAGCTTTCTCTCTTTGTCTAGCACCTGCAAAAATTGCATAGTGACTTTGTTTTTTATAAGCTCGACTACGGAGTAGCCTACAAATCTTGAAGTTAGGTTGCTGATCACTGGCCCAAAAACCTTCGTTCACCAAGTGAAAAACGTTGTGTAGAACGCTTTCTCAAATGCCAATATATTATGAGAAGGTAAGAACATGCAGCGGGCATAGAAGCCATAGAGGACTTCTTCGGAAGGTTGAACGCTGAGATCGTAGCATAAACCCGTATTGCCCTCGAGGAAAGACATCCATGGAGCTCCTGCTTGCTCTACCTCATGAAAAGCTTCAATGCAAGTGAGAAACATTCAGAAAATTTTGTAAAGCATAGCACATGAAAGATCAGGTAGACTTTTGAAGAATGACATGGCGCCCGTTAGGATTTTCACCATGAATTCTGATATGTAAGTAACTATATAGTTACTCCACTTAGGAACAGGCGACATTGAAAACAATGTTACATGAGATATGGGTGTTTGTTTTTGACATTCAGGAAAATCCTTTACAAAAGAGAGAACATCACTCCTCATAGTTGGCCAAAATACTCCAAGTCTCAAGATCCTTTGCATAGTTTGGTCTTCCATAAAGTGAAGTCCTACTATGGTAATATGTGTTTGACTTAGGTATTGGGTTTTCTCTTCAGGATTAATATATAAGAGCAATATTCCATATTGATTTCTTTTGTATAGCACCAGCTAGTAGCTGATACATAGCCGACTGCTCAATTAATCCGATTGTAATAGGAATATTTGTGAATCCACTTGAGCTATGGTCATCAATGATACCATATTTTCCGACCATGGAGGTATCATTTAGAACAGATAGGCATCTAGTAGATCATCGTCTACTCCTTAGGTGGTTCCTCTTAAACAATCCTTGACAAATGATGTGCTCTTTGATGAGTAGTGTCCTTTTTCACAACTACAGTGAAATCAAGTTCCAGAAGAATGATGAATCATCTCACTATTCTTCCTGTGCTGCATGTCTTGTTGACCAAGTACAATAAGGCTTGGTGGTCCACAAAGAACACAAATTTGTTTGCTAATAGGTAATGTCTATGCTTTTTTACGGCATAGATCATTCCTAGTCCTTCCCTTTCTGTGGTGGTATAATTCTTTTCCGCCATGTCCAACTGTCGACTAGCATAAGAAATAGGAAAATCAATTTTCCCGTCTCCTAGTTGAGCTAGTATACACCCAATGACAAAATTGGAAGCATCTACATGTATGTGGAATATCTTATTGCAATTTGGTGCTTTCAGTATTGGAGCCAAAGTGAGAGCTTGTTTAATCTTCATGAAGGATTCTTCACACTCATCAATCCATTCAAAGTGTGTAATCAAGCTATACATGGGTTTTGAAATTATAGCGTACATGTAAATGAACCGTCTATAATATCCACAATGTCCCATGAAGGCTTGAATCCCCTCGACTGTTGTTGGCCTAGGCAAATTAGCAATAACATGCATTTTATTCATATCAATAGCTATGCCATTTTTAGACACTATATGTCCAATAATTTTTCCTTGTCTACCCATGAATGTGCACTTTTCAAGATTTAAGAAAATCCTATAAAGTCTACATTTTTTGAATAACTTTTGAGGTGTTCAAAATGATCAGCCCGGATTGATGAATGTACACATAGATCATCCATATATACTTCCAAGAAATTCCTTAGGTATTCTTTAAAAGCATGGCTCATCAATCTTTGAAAGGTGGCAGGAGCATTAATTAACCCAAAAGGCATAACCCGATAGGCAAAAATACCCCATTCCGTTGCAAAAACAGTTTTAAGCTGATCTTTTGGGTCAACCAAAAGTTGATTGTATCCCGAAAAGCCATCTAAGAAGCTGTAAGCTTCTTTTCTTGCAACTCGTTCTAAACATTAGGAAGAGGATGGGGTGTAGGAGGACGTCTTTATTTGCTATGAGATTGTGGAAGTGATTAAGATTTTGACAAATAGGTGTACGCCATGTGTGCAAGAATGGTGGGTGTGTAAGAGTGGTCAAAGGATGCATTTTTTCCTCCCAAAGAGGAGGTGGACAATTTATGATTTTCGACCTTCCATAACTCCTACATATGATCTCCAATTTGAGCGGAGATCATAGAGCTGCAATCCATGCATCAAGCTTTTTCCATAGATATGCTACATGATATGGTTTTACTCATTAGATTTTAAACTCTATTTTGGGGGAAAACTATGAATTCAAATAAACTAGCCCTTTTGCCTCTTTGAATTCAAAAGCTGTCCTCTGATTACTTTCTTAATACTAAAGATTGACTTCCTTAAATTGCCAAATAAAGAGGCCCTCCTAGACCCCATTCTCTTCCTATTGAACATGCTCAGTGATTGGAAGAGGAAAGTTGTCTCTAATGGTAGCTGCATTCACTTTCTTGAGGTTGACACACACACTCGTAATTTTCCATTTTTCTTGGGTACTATCACAATTGGAGACACCCAATCTGTGTGTTCAATTTCATAAATGAATTCAGCTTGCTTTAGTTTTTCAATCTCTTCTTTGTATGTATATGGCCTTTGTCTACTTGGTTTCACATCATCTCTCATGGGTATGGTATGTTGACAGATTTCTGGATCAACACCCTTGAGATCATTGTAACACCAAGCAAAGATATCTCGGTATTCTTTTAGTAAGCTTAACAAAAGCTCTTATTCTTCTTCTGTTAGGTCATTTGCAATGTAGGCAGGTCTAGGCTCTTCTCCTGGTTTGGCCAAATCTATCTTTTTTGCATTTTCAGGCCCTTCGTAGGACTCGCCCTATTTTCGTAGTTCTCCAACAGGTTGTTCAACTATGATTCTTTGATCTTGGAGAGTATATTTCTTATAATGGGATGGAACACTCATTACATCGGTATCATCTTCTTTAATGGTTTTCATTTCGGTAGTATATATCTCCTTTAGAGATTTTTCCAACTCTTGATACTTCTATTTCCATTTGACTCGTGTCATGGTTGAACCCTTGTCCTGTTTTTTTGGTTTTGCTTGAGTTTCCTTTCTCATTTTTCTCGATGTTTTTGACATTTTTGGATTTTCGTTTGAAGGATATTTTCCATTAATTTTGTCCTTGACACAATGGTGTGCATCTATCTGCATCATGAATTGTATTCTACTAGAGACTGATGGCATATTTCTAGCTTTCTAAGATAGGAGTGTCTTTGTTCAACCAAGATGGAAGCTTAGTTTCAGCCGAAGAGACTGAATCGACCTCTTGTATGGCCATTTTCATGAAATCTCTATAAGTGTGATCTTTTAGATTAACCCTTGTTATCGATCCCACTTGCTTCAAGTATAGATAATTGTTCCCCCAATCTTGGATGAGTTTTACTTGTCGTATGAAAGGTCTTCCCAATATGATTTCGTAATTTTCTTCCCAAAGTCTACTATGGCAAAAGTGTGTTGATATTCAATCCCACAGGAATTAACTATCACTTTTTCAAGCATTCCTAATGGTCTTTCAATGTGTCCATCAACCAATTGCAATTTCATTTGAGTTTCTGTAATGGTTTGTTGTCCCCAGGATTCCCATACTTCTTTCGTGGCTATGGCTATGCCTGCCCCTCTATCCAGTATTGCCATGGTTTCTATATCATTATATTTCACTAGAAAGGTTGCGTTTCCTTCTTCCCCTTCGTAGTATTCTCCAACTTTCTTCATTGGAATAGATCGAATCTCTTTGTTATCCATTTCTTGTTTCAATCTTCCCCAATTTTTTGCAAATAGCCCCGTTATCCCCACCTTCTGTTACCTCAGTCAACGTCAGTTAACAAAAGCTGCTAAAGACCAAAGCTGCAAAAGACCAAAGCTGTATGGATGCACATTGAGGATGAATACAAAGAAGCAGTATAGATTGGAGTTACATATTTTCCACATTTTCTCGAAATGGTCACGTATTATAAATTCCCAATTTATCTCAAGCCATTGAAATATTTTAATGTGTTATGGGCTCAATGGGAGTTCCAAGCTGTAAAGAAAAGGTCAATTAGTGTGCATAGGTAGCAGATTCAGTAAGTGGTGGAGCCCTAAAGGCCTTGGGCGCCCTGACATTGCATATTTTTACCCTAGGTAAATAAGGCAATGGGTAAAGGAAATTAGGGTTCTCAAGTTCATTTATGGAGAGCACTCTTTGGTAAGAGCTCTTGAGGTGTGACACAGCTATGGAGTCCTTGCGCTTCTCTTTGCTCATGAGACTTGATTAACACTAATCAATGATTCATCCTTTTTCATTATTCCTCTCTCATGCTTCTTATGATTGTCTATGATGCTTAGATTATCTAGATCTTAACTAATTAGTGGTTAATCCCTTTCTAATCTTGTGTGATTGCCCTCTTTTTCTTGTGTGTGCATGTAAGTTTGATTGGAGTGTGGTGCTCGATAGATCTATGTGTGTGTGCTTGCAATTAGTGTGTTGCATGCTAGGATTAGTGTTGTGTGCGTCTTGCAATTGTTGTGTGTGTGTTTGGGTTGATTAGAGGTGAAGAGAAGTGGACGTGGAGATTGCCTTTCATTGTGGCTTAGCTTTTCCATAGGCCAAGAAGCTCACCTCATAGAGTTAACCATTTGTGTTGCCATGATTATCCTACTAATCATGTGAGTGTTTCCATGCCCTAGCCGGGTAGCTCATCCCTCCGGATTGATAATTTTGTTAGTCATTGGATCTATTGCAATGATGGGACCCCCGACATTTAGCGCTGTTGTCAGGGACGATGGCCTACGCTAGTATAATTGTGGCATAATCGAATGTGTTCCCTACTAATTTCACTAATAGTTTCACTTGTGTGTTTATGTTTTTGTGGATTTTGAATGTGTGTGCACGAAGCAATGTGTTCATAATTCCCTAATTTGTCACCGTATATTGCCAATTGTGTGTTTACACACTCTAATTCACACTAACCCCTTGCTAATTTCACTAATTTTTGCTAACTTACTAATTTGCTATGAAGGATTGGAGCATTCAACCATTCAATTGATCTTCAATGGAAAGGTAATCAAGGTGGTAATCTCAACCTCCCTAGAATCTAAGGATGTGTAGAATTGTGTAGAGATCCCACCATGATGCAATGTAATGTTGAGGTATGTTGATGCAATGCAATGTCGATGCTATGTTGGATTGAAAATTTTTGATTGCTCGTTTTCATGCCGTTGTAATGCCAAAATGTTTAAGATTTGGTGGCGCATGAATTTGACAAGTTTCCATTGCTAATTGGTGAATGTGCGTTGCTAATTGTGTGCCTAATTGAGTTAATTGCATGCTTGGATGGTCAATTGCAAGTGTGTGTGCACTAAAATCAAGGGTGTGTGCATTCTAATTGAGTGTGTGTATGCCTAGTTTAAAAATCAATGTGTGCTTAATGATTTTTCAACTATGATGATTGATTTGTGTTGTGGGAATGCCCAACTAATGATTTGTGAAGTCACATTGCAAATTCGACAAGTTTAACCCTTTTGTGTGTGCACCTAAAGATTGGTAAAAACTGCCAATTTTATTAGTATGTGTGTGCCGTTAAATTTGCATGATTGATTCATTTTTTGATAGCATGATTGATGTGTGTAATGGTTAATTGCTACGTTTTTGTGCTCAAAACTAGGATTTACACACTCCAATTGCGTCAATTTTTGTCGTTAATTTTGTCGATTTAATTGTCTAGTCTTGATTTTATTGATGAAATTGTTTGGCAATTGAATTGATGTGATTTGTGTGATTTTATTTGGTTGCACTATTCCCCTATGTGTGGAGAATTTGTAGAAATGATTTGGGTATTTTTCGGATAATTTTTGCAATTTTTGGTAATTTTTGTATTAATTTTTTGTTAATTCCATAAAATTTTGATATTTTGCGATGGGTACGAGCTATTTTGTGTGTGAGTATTTATGGCATCATTTCGTTTGCCTTTGTGCCCTAGGTGATCAAATTTTGAGCGTTTTTTACTATTTTCGGAGGCCAGGTTGACAATTGTGTCATAAATTACATTTTCTGTAAAATCTACTAATTTGGGTGTGCTTTTGCATGTCAAAATGTTTGTTTGTGAATGTCAATGATTTTCTAAAGTTCCTAGAATTTTCCGGTAGGATTTTTTGGTGATTTTTTGGAGTTTCGACTAATTTCCGGCCTAATTTTAACATTTTTGGATGTTTAGAAATTAAAAAATAAAAAACGATTTTGGGACTTCAAAATCGTGCCTTGCGACGCATAAAACAATTTGTCAGATAGACCTTCACGGTCTCTTGGGACAGTTTCCTATGACATTATATATATAAAAAAAATCTTCGTCTTTCTGTCGTCCGTGCTCGTCTTGTTCCGCGTGAACACACCCCCCCACCCTCACTCTTTCTCTAACTTTCTCCCACCCCCTCTCTCTTCTCTAACTTCCCCTCTCTCTTCTCACTCTCTCTAGTGTGCACCCCCCTTTATTCTCTCTTTTTCGTTTTATTAACACCTCTCCGTGCCCGTTGTCACCGTTGTCTGCCCACGTCGGCGCTCACCCTGTCGACGAGCACATAAGAACCCTACTGCGACAACTGGCTCTGTCATGTAGTGCGAGCGAGGCCCGGAACGCCCTGTTGTGTAGTGCGCACCAGAAGCGGTTTCTCTGCTACCCTCCCCGCCCTACGCATCCTCCAACCCACGCGCTCCCGTACTCTGCGCTGTCGTCTGCCGTTTCACTTCTCGAGTTAGCGCCATCAACAGGAGGGAGGTCAACGCTGACCTACACAGGTAACTATACAGGTAAGTCTTTGATTAAATAAAAATCCAAATTCAATAAAAAAGGTTATAAAAATTTATAAAAGATAAAAAAATCAAAAAAGAGAATAAAAATTCACAAAAAAGAATAAAAACAATTATAAAAGTAAAAATAATAAATCAAAATAAAAATCAATCAAAAAAGGGATTTAAAAACTTCATAAAAAATTCTTTAAAAATCCAAACTTAACAAAAAAATCATAATAAGAGTAAAAAACTCTTTAAAAATCATAAAAAATAAAAAACTGTTGTAAAAGTCATAAAAAATCACAAAAAAGAGTTTAAAAATTCATGAAAAATAGGAAAAAACATAGAAAATTCAAAAAAAATAAAAATCACATAGAAAATCATTTTTAAAAAAAAACAAAAACAAAAACAAAAATCCCACAGATAAATCAAAAAATTGTAAAAAATTCATAGAAAATTTATAGAAAATCCATAATTGTCTCGAAAAAATTAAAATAAATCAGACAATTCATAAAATATTTAAAAAATCACAAAAAAATTAGAAAATTATCCAAAAAAATCCTTAAAATACAAAACTTTTCCAAAAAATCATCAAAAAACCCCAAAAAAAAAAAAAGAAAAATAAAAAGAAAGTCGCCAAAAGAGGCAGAAGAGCTAGAAAAGGCAAAAATTTTAAAAAAAGCAAAAAAAATCACACACCGAGAAAACAACACAAAAACGAACAAATCAAAAGCCAAAAACCGAAGCCGGAGAAGTGCACTGCAAAGCGAGCACAAATCGAGAACAACGACCAGTAAAAATCGAGAAAACAGTCAATTCAAGGCTGTGAGCATCAGAAACTTTTTAAAATTTGTCAAAATCAAGCACTCTAAATTAGCTTCTAGTTGGACGTTTGCTAATCAACAGCAGAATCTGCTAGGAGACAGTTTTGGTAGATCAAGCCAACATGGACTCAAATCGAGCCGAAAGTTCAAGTATAGCAGGATAAGCCAGCAGTAGTGGTAACACAAGTACAATTGCAACAGAGCAGATTTTACAGCTATATGGCTATAATGGGGATAATTTTTTGTACACATATTCAGAAAGTCATAGGTATCTTATGAGCAGTAAAAGCAGCACAAGAGCCAAGATACTATTGATCAGAGTAAAGCCAGATTCAAATAACTCCCAGATGTTCACAGACTTCAGTGGAGCCAGGTTATGCAAGCTTAAAGATGAAGTGCAGATAGAAGTGCAAAAAATTGACCCAAGTGTTTATCTAGAAATTTGCACAAGCCAACATAACATACAGTTGGTGCATATGCAATCAGGGTCTTTGTACATGGATTATAGTGGTCCGATCTATAGTCGAGAGCCAGTAATGGAAGATCCAACAGATCAACCAATAGAATCAAATCTAATTGGATAACCAAGTCAAAGACGGTACAAAGGTCAAGATGGAGCAGTCTACAGCTTGATGCTCAGTGTTTTAAAAGAAGATGCCAACAATTTGGCAAGCATAGAAGCAAAAACTTCTCAGCTAGAGCTTGACATGAGAGAACCAAATGAAATACCACCAGTCATGGCGTATTGCTCATATTGTGGACATTTCTTTGAAGATTGTCCAAGAAGTTCAGACAATAGGGACATATCAATTGCCAAGCAAGGTACAAAGAAATTTGGAAATGCGAATCTCTATGTAAGTGCATTTGACTCGTCACTTTTAATGCAATCAGATGATTCTGCATTACCATTAGAAGCACCAGTAAAAACACAGCAAGTTCAAAATGAGCATAAAGATGCACATGCACCTGAAAAGCTTAAAATTGATTCTTTGAACAACAAATTCTTGCATGAATTTGGTCAAGGTGTCGAGATATCATTGGATGTTGAAAAGATTGTTAGGTTTGCAAATGATTCTGCATCCACTTCCATAAGTGTGCAATCATTCTTGAATCTAAGGGACACATCAAACAGAATGATGTTAGCTTTGTATGATACACATAATTCATATGCACACTATGTAGACCAAAACGGGAAACTGTACAAAAAGGATCCACCAGTGTTTGAACGGCCCACATACCATCTCATAGAGTGCGTCCAATGATAGATCAGAGGAGAGAATCTAGTATAGCCCATCCTCTCTAGAGCTGAAGGATGTTACCCGAGTGAACCCAAAAATATGTTCACAGCCAAACTCTCCTCCATAAAAAATCAAGCTTCAATGTTGTGACCAAACAAGCATATACTTTAACCAAAACAGTCGTAGATATAGACGAGATTCTAGCATCTATGATGCCTTGGGTCCTGAAACCACAGAAGCTCATATCATAGGAGACCCATGGGATGGAAAATATCAGGACAAAGATGATACTATTTATAGCTTGACTTGGGAAATAATTTGTCATGTTTCACGGAGATACATAGAAAACTATGCAGAAGGTTTACAGATGTCAAATTTTCAACATTGCTACCCACAGTGTACCTTCACAGTCCCAAAAGGTGAGACTAAATCAGAGCCAAACAGTGAATGCTTACAATGAAGCAAGCTATAGTGACATTAGGCAAAATTTGGACTCACAAAGGGGCCCTTTAAGGAGTTTGACTTTACCTCTCTCTACCAAAACAGGCGCATGGATAAATGTTTGCAAACAAACTCCAAAGTTGGCGGAGTTTTGACAGTTAGAATGTCCTCTTCAAGCTCTATCTACTGATATATAGCACGCCATGAGATTCCTCATACTTTAGAAGATTCTTTTTTTGATTCACCTTAACTCTGTCGGAATCTAAGTGAATCAAAAAAAGAATATTCTAAAATATGAGGAATCTCAAGGCGTGCTATATATCAGTAGATAGAGCTTGAAGAGGACATTCTAACTGTCAAACCTCCGCCAACTTTGGAGTTTGTTTGCAAAAATTTATACATGCGTCCGTTTTGGTAGAGAGAGGTAAAGTCAAACTCCTTAAAGGGCCCCTTTGTGAGTCCAAATTTTGCCTAATGTCACCCTAGGAAGGGGATAGAATTTGTACCAGGAGATGCTACACCAGTTAGAAGCCCTAGAGCTTCTATCCAACATTCCTCTTCAAAGCAGAAACCATTGAAAGATCATATGATTGTTGGAAGATTCCAATTGACCTAGGTTCCCTCAGAATTTGCAGACAAATGCTTCTATGAAGATTATCAAGGACAGAAGTTTTAGCTGATCTCCACAAGTCAGAGTCAAAAGCCGACAAATCCAGTAGTGTTCAAACAGTTACATGGGATCAAGCTCACATATGCATATCAAGATGCACATGGTAACGAATATCAGCAAGTCAGGACCTTGTACAAACCCCTATGGATGGTGCAACTGAAGTCAAAGACTATTTGAAGATGATGCAAAACCTCCAGCTGCCAGAATAGGTGACAAAAAATTCAAAGTCAATGGGAGCTAAAGTTCAAAAAGCTAAACAAAGGTCACCAACAAAATCTCCTCCAAGGAGACAGATTTTGCCAAAAAGTGCAATGGATCTTTTAAGGTCAAAGGTTACTCACATGTAGGTGGACAATGCTCAACAATTGCAAGCAAAAAGTGCAATATTACAGTCAATGGAGTCAACATCTATTGAAGCAGGTGATCAAAGCAAAGAGAATGTAGATAAAGTTCAATCAAAGGACACTACCACAGCAAAATCAGTCAATACAGAAAGAAATCCTAAGACGATCGAGGGATCCCTAACCCCGAGCAAATACTTCCGAGCGAATAAGTTCAGATGTTGAACATAGAGTAGTAAAATGAATCAGTCATATCTTAATTTTTTGCAAATAAAAGAACCATACACCCACATCTAATTCATTGGTACATACTCAAAAACTTGCTCAAAACCTTAGATATTCTCTCGCACAACAAGGCTCATCATAGGACCACAAAACACATAAAGTGCAAAACCTTCACGCCCAAAGGCACGGCTATAGGGGCCATCATAGATTGACAAAAAACCCACAATGACATACAAAAACTTTAGAGCACAAAACTTGATCTACTGTTGCGTGTTCGGTTGTACTCCACCGAGAGCTTGAAAGAGCTCTACCTTTGTCAAAGCCGATTGGTGCATAAACTCATGGGCATGAGAGTCCAAACCCAGAACATGAAGAAACACATAGTATATATGCTTGCATGGCACATATGTTAGCCTCTTGGCCCCTCTCTTCTGAAAATCTTCACAAGTGCACCTTGGAAAATCTGATAATGTCACAGAGTATGAAACTCCCTTTATCCTTGAGCCCTTTGTGCCAACATAGAAAACATGTGTTTCATTGCACACAATAATAACTTCTTCAATCAATTCTTCCACCAAGCATGTCCCCAAACCAATTCTCGTCTGAAATTACTTTGTTAATTTGGATCGCCACTTGACAACCTTGCCATCCCTATATCTTGGTCGAAAGGCACTCGGAACTCTATTTGCATCTCGAATCCCCCCATTCAGAACTACACCTCTTGCTCCATGTTGTTGATGAAGCACAAATCCATTAGCTTGTAGTTGTTCTGCCTCATATGGCACAAGATTAGTGCCCTCAATGACACTCCAAACGCCTGGTGTAGGTCTGGGTGGTCCCACCACCATGTCATGAATTTTCCATGTGTGCAAATTACTAGCATTGCAAAACCAAATATAACCCTCTACTATCCCCCCAAGATTTGACCCAGATGAGGGATATTTTCTCCGACCCCAAAAACAAGGTGCTGCAACCCCTCTCTTAATGTCATTAGAGCCTTCATTAATGAATCTTCCACATCTCTCTGTTTGATCCTGCAAAATCCCAAAACATGTCATCTTACGTCCGGGTTCAGTTCTCCTAATCTCCCATACCGTCTTTGCAACTTTCACCTCTGGCCAATATTTTGTATCCCCTTGTACATTTGCATGTCTTTTTCCACTAATGTGTTCAATAACTGTAACAAAATCAGGTCTGTGGTGGCTATCCTCTAGCACAACACCACCATCCACAAAGATTGACCTCTTTTTCTTCACACTCTTCTCCCTGCTATATGACCTATTCATCTCTGGACTTTGCAAACCCATTTCTTTCATCGAAGAGTGAGCAAGATTGACCAATTTTGTAGCACCCGAAGCTGTGGACGATCGATTAAAGAATCTATGGGCAAGGTCTTGTATACCCGGACCACTGCCTGTCTTTGCACCTTTAAGGTAAGCATTATACTTTACACTTTGTAGCACTGCCATTGCCATGTCTGCCCCTGCAGCTTCATACAAACTAATTTTTTCTTTGAAACCAAAGCATGCCCGCATGCTAGCATGTTTGCTCTCAGACAAGTTAGTGTTTGGGATAAAAATGCCAGACTCATCTTGCATAACAAATCGTCCTCCCCAATGTGAAACTCTGACATCCCACCAAGCCAACCAAGTCTCTAGACATGAAACCTCTCCATCAATAGCATGCCCAGCTCTCCAATAGCGACGAAGTTCTTCCTTGCAGATTTCTTCTTGATTCTCTGAAGATGCGATTCGCCAATTGCGGCATTTAATCTTGTGTTCTTCTTGGGAGGAAGGCTTAATGCACTTCATAGTATGACAGATCATGGATTGCTCCCAATGGAACACACATGATTGTTCCTTGGAAGGCATAGCCATATTGGGACCTCCAAAATAAACGGTTTTGACTGCTATACAATTTGCATTTGCTTCATCAGCCATGAAACCTCTAAACTCGGGCTTATCATACCCTTGGACTTCAACCACCTTATTGAGCATCTTCCAAAACTCTATTTGTGCAAACTTATTCTCCACAGTAAATTCACATGTTGCAATTGTCAGAAGTTCACGAACAAATGGATCATAAACATGTGCAGACATTGTTGGCCATACATGCACACGATGCACATGATCAAAGTGCACCCACATGTGTTCCAAGTTTCCACCCGGGCGCATTCGATTAACTAGATCAACCCCACTTCCCGGACCAATGGTTGACATCGTAAATACATGTGGCTGTTGTCCATCTCCAAGTTGGCCAGGAAAAAGAACATCGTGAATGTATGGATATCTACTCTTGCTCTTTAGATCAAGCACAGCTTCCAAACCTTTTGCACTTATGTTTTTTGATCGTTTGGCACATTCCAAGCTTCTCTCAATCATTCGCTTGTTTGACAAAGGTGTGATTGTGTCAAGAAATTAAGCAAACTCACCGTCTTCAATACATTTGGTGTTCTCAGCATTCTCCATGACAAGCTTTTCCATTATAAAATCTTGAGCAATTGTACGCTCCAACTGCTTCGCAGTGGTAAATGGATCTGCAAAAGCACGAGTTTGTAGCACCGATGCAACTTTTTCTTCATTTGATCTGGACCTTCCTGCTCCACATGGATGGTGATGCTCACCTAAATGTAGCACGCATCGGGTCCATCTTTGCTTATCTCTTGGCATACAATAATAAATAACTGCAGGACATATGGCCACACATTCAGGCATTTGAGAGCAATGACTGCATATCAAGGTGCCATAGCCAGGTGTAAGAATGCCTTGCGGGGAAGACTTTGAAAGGCGACCACGCCAATGAACCTCATTATATAATCTAGTCCTTAGATAATATAGACAGTCAATGTTATGACATCACAAGTGACCTGAGCATCGACTGAACCGAACAATGCCTGGAAAAGTGTCACTACTACAAGTGACATATTGTGTCCACATGTGACTATCATTTCTTTGCTCCATCCCTGTCATTCCACTGGCTGCACCAGAAGGTGGCAACTCAAACGCAACATAGCCATCGTAATGCACAGGCAGCTCTTGAACTTGAATGATATTCTTTGCTTGTTTTAGTGCCAGATAAAGATTGCTGTGCAAAGGCATTGAACGTATGATCTCAAGCAGGCTAGAAGAACCAAGCTTCTCAAACTCATCAGATTCCAAATTGACTATTGTTGGTGCAGACTTGATTCTACTACCATGTGCACTTGTCTGATTTGAAGCAATGTGAACCTTGAAAAACGGACACTGATCGTGATTTAGAAGGAAAACCTCATCACCATTAGAAGTTTCAATTACTTCCATCTTTACCTGGTCGCCACTTAAAGTTAAGGGATGCAAATTAAAGGTAGTAGTTAATTCAAAATGTTGTCTCACAGAAGCTACAGGCATGGCATATGTGCTACCTTCAAACATAAGAACAAGCTTTTGGCCACCTTGCGGTCCATAGATAGTGATATGCCTAGCCATTACATAAAACTATTTTAATGAAAGCTCGAGCAATAGGATTACTGCTCAAGAACTGTGGGCTAATTGGGTTACGATACTGGGTAGTACAAACATTAACCAAAGTGGGAAAATTGAAAAAGACCAAAGTTAATTGATTTAACTGCAATGTGTGATGATGAAGACGTCACAGCCGTCGAGCATTCAAGAACGTCTCCTATCAATCATGTAAAATTCCATTTTTTTCACGTCACGTTCGAGTTGGGCGTTTTTTACTTCAAATTAACTCAGGACTCTTCTTATGAATCATGATAGACAATCACCACGATGTCTAGGAAATTTTTTTAAATCCGAGCAACATTTATGACATTTATGAAAAATTATTGGAGGTCTTTAAAGAACTTTGAATATTTGATAGTTTTTTTTAAGAATTCTATATAAATCAAAATTGAAGCAGAGAATAGTCATCAGTGACTCGTAGATCTCGAAAAAAATTTATATTTAGTGTAATCGCACCTTCGAGACCTTTTTAGTACAAACAGCAAGTAGCCCTTATCGAACCAACTCCCGCAAGATCATAAAGCCAATTTCCCAGCTCACAACACCTGTCAATAGCAATTCCTTGTACGCTAAAGCCACCCAAACTTAACCTACACAATCTCGCGCCATCGGCGAAAAAAGACAAGACCAAGCGACTATTACTCAATTTTTGTAACTTTTTTGTGAAGGCAGAATTATGGTAACTTGAGACCATTTAACTCCATGGTAATTTTGTGTAAAACCCAAAACTAAGACCATTTAACTGAAGTGTTCTCATCTGTAGGTTTGGCAAGTTTTTAAACAAAAACGTTTTTGTCGAGACAGAGGCGCACGACACAGAGAGCCATTGATGGGGACGCACAGGGACACAGGCCTAGTTTCTTCTCTGCTGCAAGTAGTGCGCGCCGGCGCACGCTCTTTGCGGTAGCTCGCAGTTTCCAGCTCGCAATTTACAACTCGTAGTTTCCAGCCCTGCTGCCGTCGAGCTCCGAGTTTCCAGCCCTACTGCCGTCGAGCTGCCACACAGCTTCTTCGGCTTCCAGAGAGTTTGCTTGCGCTGCCTAACACAGAGACGGGTACGTTTTTATTAACAGTTAAATACCATAGTAATGGGTCACTTAAATACCATAGCATGCCTTGGTTGCATTTCCTCTCAAGGATATTAACACTGGAAGCGTTCGGGAAAAGTGTGCCTCAGCTTAGCCTTGAGCCGGTTGCAAAATCAAAGTAGCCGGTTGAGGGGAGGGCAAGAAGGAGAAAATTCCACTTAAATACATGAAAAATAGTGTAATTTTGCGAAAATATTGGCTAGTATTGTAAAATTTCCGGTTCAGATTTGTTTTGGAGGGATTTTTGTATGTTTGTGAAAATGAATTTTTTTGAACACTGGTTAACAGTATTTCCAGCTTCTCAAAATGAGAGAGAGAGAGAGAGAGAGAGAGAGAGAGAGAGAGAGAGAGAGAGAGAGAGAGAGAGAGAGAGAGAGAGAGAGAGAGAGAGAGAGAGAGAGAGAGGTACCCCCAAGTGTTCGGAAAAAATGTGTGTCAGCTTAATTTCCTGTCATTTTCAATTTCCAAAATTCATGCTGAGCGGAAGGGGAAAGGAAAAATTCCAGGCTAAAATAGAGGAAAATACTGTCGCAATGACCGAACGCCGGCGTGCGGCCCTTTCAACAGGCTTGAAAATTTTCCGTGGTTGGCTTGCTTAGCCAATTGCTTCCCACCGAATGGTGTTGAATGATGTATCATTATTTCCAATCAACTAGAGATTGTGAATTTTGTTTGTTTTTTTGCTAATACAACTTAATTTTACATGTAGAGCTACTTATGCCATGTCTGCAAATTTAAGTTTAGCTTTGACTTGTGTAGGTCAATTCACGACAAGGGCAATCGATGGCAGGCAAAAATGGTACATCTAATCGAAGAGGGCGTCCTCCTGCCAGGTGTTTTAACTTTTTAAATATCTGCAATTAAATATTCTTATGAATTTTTTACATTTTTTAATCATGTTGGAATAAATAAATAGCCTTGGTTTCTAAAATCTGTTGGAGATATATCTCATGGGCTATGCATAGTATTTGAAATAGTGCTCTAAATTAAATTTTGTTTCATTTTGTTATTCCATAACAATACTTTATGTTTCATTATGTGCTTCCGTCAAAAACTGATTTCTTTTTCAAGGTTACTAAAAATGTTGAATTGTTTATTTACGTTGGATCAGCCCTAGATCCCGTGGTTGTGCTCGGAGAGGGAGGAGTAATGACCAAATCTCTTATGGTCATGTGGACAATAGTGACCAAGTCTCTTCGGTTTCAGCTACTATCATGGTAGAGGAGCTAGAAACACAAGAAGAGGAGATTCTATCTATGGACATGGGGTAGGGATCTTTACATGAGATAGATGAGACACTAGCCCCTAAGGAGAATGGGTTGCAGATAGTCCCATGGGAGATAAGGGACGAAGTTAGTGCAGCCGTAGAAATGGAGGATGAACAAAAAATCTTCATGCATAAGGGAGCAGATATTCTTGAGAGCACACGTGTATTTAGCTGCTTTGATTGTCCCTCTATTCCCTTGTGCAGATTGATTCCATATGCAAGGGTGAGAGAGTTGAGAGACGATCTTAGTGGGTTGAAGTCTGCCTTTGCAAAAGAAGGCTATATGCCAGAAAAAGGAGCTTTCATTGTCTCTTTATTGACATGCAAAAGAGAGGAGAGCCTTGTGACAGGTATGTCAATAGTTTCTATCTTTTTGCCATTGTTCACATTCTTTGGATTTTGTTTAAAGTTTAACTTTTGTGTGTACTCAAGATGAGATCAAAACAACATGGGGACCTCTATGGAATGAGATCAATGATGAATTCGAATGTGAATTGAAAAAGAAACCGAAGTTTCAAGATCTTGTCGATCACATGTTCTATGTTTGGGAAGGGAATCATCATACTGTGGCATGGACAGAGGCAATTAAAGAAAGGTTTTCCACTTCTAAGGAGAAGCATTGTCGTGTTTTGTGCACTATCATAGATCCTACCAAAGTGCCTGAGATTGCGTTGCTAAGCAGTTTGCAAAGAATGAACTTGTAAGTGTTTGCTTGTTCAACTTTGCTGGTTGCCACTCATCTTCGTGATGAGATCGTTAATACCACACACATTTGTGCAGCGGATCATGTGATGTACTTAAACGGTTTACCCGAAAAGGATCAAAATCTTATTGCCGCCGTACGGAAAAAGTATGCCAAAGGTTCCGAGCCTTGGTATCCGCTCACTCGACGTTACCTTGGCAGATTGGTCTATGATGTATGAATCAAATAAATTGCTTTCTTTTGTCATTGGTGTGAGTGATTATTAATATAGTCTTGCTTATTTTGGATTTTAGATTCAAATGACAAAAGAGAAAGAGAAGAGAATGTCGAATGTGAAGCATGGTTTGTCTGACGAAGACTTCAAAAAGGAAGAGGAGAGAATTCACCAAGAGATAACACACAAATATCAAGATCGTATTGGGAAGGTACTTTATTTGTTTTCATCTACTCTTTATTTGTGGCGAATGGTACAATATGTAATTAGAGTAATTGTCATTTTTATACTCATATTGTAGTTACTTAACATTGTGGATCCCAACCTTGGGACGGATTGGCTAGCAAGGATTTTGTCTCTGAAATGGGGTAATGATAGCTGGGCTACATTGGAGAAATTGAACTTAATAGCACTCCAAGATGCTCCCGTTCAAAACAAGATTCATTGGATTTATTTTCTTGAGGCGGACAACATTACAAGGGGTGCATATGGTCTTAAGAAAGGAGATCACGTCTTCCGCATGTAAGATGATCCTTGATAATTAATCTTGAATTTGTTGTACTGTCCTTTTTTTCTCTCTTTCTTTTTGGACTTGTAGGTGGCTTCGTAGAGAGGGTTTTTTGGCAGGAGTCTTTGAAAGAGCATTTCAGATTGTGTCAGATCTTATGGATGTGCTTGGCCTTGTGCCTTTGCCACATGACTCTACCCTCACATTCTATTTTGAGGAGATAAAATTTGAAGCCAGACCCTTTTTGTTTCCAATTGAAGTGTCTCTTGGAGCAAAGACGAATGATGTGGAGAAGCAGACATTGAAGAAGGTAGATACATTACGAATGGCAGCACAACGTTTGTCTTTCAGGTGAACAATTTATTAATTTATTAATTTGTTATGTTTATGTGATGAGCTTCATGTAAGTTTTTAGTTGTTCATTGTAGATTCCTTATGTTTTTGGTATCCAAGAATGTGTTGCCTGCCATTCCTTTTTTGGCAAGACAGTGGACTCAGATGGCTACTCAAGACACATGCATGTACCCCTCTAGTATGCGCACCTTTAGTGCATGGGAGATTGAGAATTGTCCGTGGTGGATAGATATGGAAAAAGGACATGTTCTTGTTCGTGAAAGAGAGCTGCATGACACGATGTCGAGGGATGCTGTGATAAAAAATCCACCAGCAAATAGACGAGAGGCGAGACATGCAGGTATGTTTCACTCTTTGGCATGCCAAACAACCATAAGTTAGTAGTATTTTGACTTTAAATGTTTTGTTTAAGATGCACGCAACTCTCAAAAGGAAAAGGAAACATTTGTGGATACGATCGTAGAGGAGGATGTGGGCTCAATGCCTGGTATGTCTTATAAAATTTTGTTAATGCTTTCCAAAAATATGCTTCATAGATGACTAATTTTATCTTGTTGTGATGTTCTAGTGTCTTCTGGCACCATCATGGCTAGGAAGACTATCTCGTTTGTTTATCGTGTGGAGTCTCCACTACAAAACATATCCAGTTTTGTTGACACACGGTGCATGGCCATAGTGGGGGACTACATTGCCATTGCTGCAGACTTCAGAGCGGGAGTCCGAAATCCCATATGGATCCCCGTACATGAGCATCTTTCACGGGCACGTTCGGAGGCTACACTATATACTCACGCGGGGAGAGCCATTCCATGGGCTGCTGATTTCATTTTCTTGGATCTCCCCTTTGGTGGGTCTCTAGTAGGCTCCTCTACTCTACCTCACTGGGACATTTGTTGTGAGGATCATGTGCGTGCTGGAGTTCATTTGGCATTCTCGACGCTAGCAGATTCAGGCTGGCTTCTAATCATGGTGTCTACGGCGGGTGAGATCCTTTTGTTTATGATCATTCCATTGAACAGGAGAGGCCATTGGGTGGGTGGAGAGGTTTTGTCATGCTGCAAAGATGGTTGTTCATCGACGTATTGTAGTACTCCATCATGGAGCCTATGGTCATTTTGAGAGTTTTGGCGGTCCTATTGAGGTGACACACTTGCTTTGTATTAATACTCTAATGATTTATGTTGTTGCTTTCTCTAACCGTGCCTCTTTTGTTACAGTGTCTTTGCTCTGTGCTATTTATGGCTCATCGAGTAGGTATGCGTCCACCGTGCTTCGTAGCAAAGAGCACTGTTCTATTTTCTTGCCTTGGCATGCAGTCATCGGATTCTTTTATGATGCATCATGTTCCGAAGTTGTCTCAAGCTAGATCATCATCAAGCGAGCCATTGCGAGGTGGATTGCAGTGGAGCCATTTTTTGTTGCATGTTTTGTGGAGCTCCTTTGTCGGCGTGGAGGTATTTGCTTGGAGCTTGGATGTGGTACAGCCCCTGCACTGGCTACTTGTGTGGGATCAGGAAAGACATGTATTGCACTCGACATTGATGAGCCATTGATTTCAGGATATGTGCTACCATTACTCCATCGTAGAAAGCGGAGCAGAGAGGACCCCTCCACCTCCTTAGATATTGATGATGAGGGTGATATGCCATCGCGTGTCAATCCCTTTGATGACTAGTGAGGCCCACGTCTTACTATGCCATTGACATTGCTTATGCTTTTTTATCTTTTTAATGTCAACATTGGTATTTAGTGTTTATGGATATTGCTTCTATGTCTTGTTTAGTATTTTGTCTTGATGATGCATTTTCTTGTTGGTTGGAAGTTCCATGCCGGTCTACGCTGAGGAGATGGCTCGGAGCATGGAAGCGGACATGCGATACGATTCTGAAATCTCTGAGACACATCGGAGACGGAATGTCTACATCGACGATGAGTGTGAGAATTGAGGGATTTGTAGCATATGGTTCTCATCACATTTTGATGGAAACTTTTGAGTTGATGTTCCAATGTTTTGAGTCGTGGATGAGAAGTATTCACTCCTTATAACAATTTGGTTAGAATTTCAAATCCTCCTATGAGGTGCCTTAAATGGCTAATGGGTTTGTTTTGAAATATTGACCTATGTACAAAGAAAGCTCTGTCCAATTTTTCTCAAAAACTAGTATTATGTTTTTCTTTGTTTTCTTGTTAGGTCATATGCATTGACAATGCGTTGGAGAGGGAAAGTCTATATCGACAATGAATGTGACTAATCATAAGAATTGAGAAATTTGTAGCATTGATGTTAGAATTGAAATTCATGTCTTGTTATTTTCATATGGTTCTCATCACGTTTTGATGGAAACTTTTGAGTTGATGTTCCAATGTTTTGAGTCGTGGATGAGAAGTATTCACTCTTTATAACAATTTGGTTAGAATTTCAAATCCTCCTATGAGGTGCCTTAAATGGCTAATGGGTTTGTTTTGAAATATTGACCTATGTACAAAGGAAGCTCTGTCCAATTTTTCTCAAAAACTAGTATTATGTTTTTCTTTGTTTTCTTGTTAGGTCATATGCATTGACAATGCGTTGGAGAGGGAAAGTCTACATCGACAATGAATGTGACTAATCATAAGAATTGAGAAATTTGTAGCATTGATGTTAGAATTGAAATTCATGTCTTGTTATTTTCATATGGTTCTCATCATGTTTTGATGGAAACTTTTGAGTTAATGTTCCAATGTTTTGAGTCGTGGATGAGAAGTATTCACTCTTTATAACAATTTGGTTAGAATTTCAAATCCTCCTGTGAGGTGCCTTAAATGGCTAATGGGTTTGTTTTGAAATATTGACCTATGTACAAAGGAAGCTCTGTCCAATTTTTCTCAAAAAATAGTATTATGTTTTTCTTTGTTTTCTTGTTAGGTCATATGCATTGACAATGCGTTGGAGGAGGAATGTCTACATCGACAATGAATGTGACTAATCATAAGAATTGAGAAATTTGTAGCATTGATGTTAGAATTGAAATTCATGTCTTGTTATTTTCATATGGTTCTCATCATGTTTTGATGGAAACTTTTGAGTTGATGTTCTAATGTTTTAAGTCTTGGATGAGAAGTATTTACTCTTTGGAACAATTTCGTTAGAATTCAAATGCTCATGTGGTGCCTTAAATGGCTATTGGTTTGTTTTGAAATATTGATCCATGTACAAAGGAAACTATATCCATTTTTTTTAATAAATTAATATTGTGTTTTGCATCATGTTGTCTTGTTAGGCCATATGCATTGACAACAACACCATCATAGATATTCGCTCGAGTTCTTGTATGCTCGCTCATGTTCGCTCGGGCTACAGTAGAACTCGAGACGATCAAGTGCAACATCATCGGTGAAAACGAAGAAAATATGCCAAGTGAAGTAAAGCTAGATTTTCACTTAGATGAGAACCTCATGTATTTTTGCACTTGGAAAAGATGTGGCCAACCACAACTGGAAGATGCTCCTAAATTTGTGAGCATATGAGGAAACAATCGAGCAGAATGCTGAGGAATCATCTCCACCACCATTGAAGTAAGCTCACAGATCATCATAGCTCAATTCCACGTGATCATTGCAAAAATATGCTAGACGACATCTTAATGGGAATGCCAATGGCCTAGAAGATGCTAGCGATACAAAATTTGATGAAGATGCAGTCTTCAGAGACAACAAAGAATGAAGACCAAGACTGGTCACCCGCGCACGATAGCACAAAGTCCTTGAGCACAGTTAAAATGGAGACTTATATCAAAGCAGATCATATTGAAGATGATTCATCTCCATCGAACAGAACTTTAGACAAGCTTGAAGCAAATCAGGCAATAGCCAGTGCAGATCAAACAGATCAAACCATGAAAGCTATTGAGCAGGGAATGCCACCAAAGATAGAAGATAATAGGAATGAGGTTGCAGACAACCAGGAAGCAATAGGAAGTCCAAAGATCAATCACTCATTGCCAGTTGAATCAACTAATGAAAGTCAAATTAGAAAACAGAGTCTTAATCCACCTTTCATAGAGATACAATTATATCAAGATGAGACCATGGCAAAAGTAGGACAGAAATCTTCAAAAGAACCAACAATGAGAATAGTTGTAGTTCTCAGCTGTATAAAAGGAGCAAGTGTCAGATGTAATGCTCTACTAGATAATTAAGCAAAGTACAATATGGTTGCAGACAATATTCAGAGAATTCTAGAGATTACTCAGTGCAAGCCAGATAATAGAGAAATCATGGGTAAGGCTACAAGTCAAGAAGAAATGGTTGCTACCCTTAGCATCCAAAATCATGAAGATCAGGTAATGTTTTAGGTGAAGCCTTCAAAGGAAATGCTTGCAGATGTCATCCTTGGACATCAGTGGTTAGACCAACACAAGGCCTACAAAGAGGATACAATGCTAATACTCTCTTTTCCGAGAGATAGCAAGCAGTAGATACAGGTATCGTTAATGTTAGATTCAGAGTTGCAAAAGTCACAAGAATCAAAGACAAATCTTGCAGACAAAGGTAAAGCTAAAGTGGAACTTCCACAGATTAGCAAAGAATGTGTGACAGCATATGCCTCTACATCAAAGAACCCTCATGGATTAGCTTCTTCAAGCAAGTCAGGCTTTCAAAACCTCAAGTCAACCGTTGACCCAACTGAAACCTCTAAGGAGCCACCCAACAAAGCAAAGATATTTCAGCCAAAGTACTCAGAAAGCAAAGGAAAGTCAAGCAAGTGTTTGTTCCGAGCAATTTAGTCAAAGCCAATGATCCGGTTTGGATTAAGGACGGGAAAACAACGCAGGAAGACAAACACATGGGATGGATAGCATCACAATGGAGCTTAAAAGAACAGGAATACTATCAAGGTAACAAATAGATATGGGTACCAAAACTGCAGGTTAGAGCATATGAAGTAATGTTAAGTCCCTCCCAAGAAAAAACGCCCACAAGGTATCAACCTCGACAATATCCTAGGATACCTAAGAAGCGGGTATACAACAGAACAACGTCGAAAGATGCTAAAGTCAACCACAATTCTCAAGAGGATACAAAACAAAGACCGATTTCAAAGAATCTTCCTCTTAGACAAGGACTCTACGTAGGTTATACAAAGATTTGGCTACCAGTCAACCACAAGCCAATTGCAACTACACCAAACCTGCATGAAGATATCAAGAAATCAACAAGACATAAATCTCAACAAAGTCAACAATGGAGACACAAAGTTCATCAAGAGAGTTGGATTCCTAAGTCTTCCAATTCTCCTAGTCAAAAGTCAGATGCCGACAAGAAACAAAGGCCTACAACAACATCAAAAACTTCTTACAACAGGCCCAATTGGAGAATCAAATAGATAATGGAGTCTTCAGAGTCAAAGAAGGACCACCCAACCAACGCGAATGCAGATTCAAAGATAGTAAAACAGGTATGACAAAAGAAACCTTCAATGCCAACTTGGTCCTTCACTAATCCTCTTTTTGAGGATTCAAGCTTACTTTTACCTGAAGAAATGTTTGTAGTAAGCACAAGAATGTAAAAAGTCAAGTCGCCAGGGTGCAAAAAACACTCTTTGGCATAGTCAGAGTCGGGCTGTTGAGCCATAAAATGAGCAAAGCATTAGTCCCAAAGCTTCAAGTCATATTAAACTCTTTGTTAAGAGTCGTAGTTATTAGGCTTACGCTCAAGCTAGAAGAGTTGAGCATACCTAAGTCATGTTGCTCATGCTAGATGAGATGAGTGTAAGAGTTGAAGTCTACTAAATTACAATTGGTGGAGTTTCGTAGAGTCCAACACTCACACACAGTGCACAGTAAGATGAGAGCACATATGCTTGTCAATGAAAACCATTCTTAAAGGGGTGCCAGCTTGCAAAGCCATGTCATATGCTTTTATAGCTGCACCATCTTTCTGAATTACTCCTCAAAATCTTTCTTACACAGCATATTGTTTTCCATGCATTTCTTTGTATGCATATATAGGATGTCCCACCATTGGACATATGTATTAGACACTCTTTTTTGCTTCCACCTATACATCTTGAGTGGACTACAACAGGAAAACCAATGTTCCATCATGTTATCCTCTCATATTTGTTCTCTTTTTAATTCCATATCTATCAGCAAATAATCCCTTGAGTACTTTATTAATATTTCCCATGCTAATAAGTACTCCAATAATGCGCGTATTCCAAAGGCACTTTTTTCCCACTGGATTTTTTTCCTTTGGTCATCTAGGTACTAGACCCTAATTTAGAACCTCATCATGCTACTTCCCTTGTACATACTTTTCATAAATAAACATCAGCCTCATCATTATGTTATTACAACGGACAAATGCAACATCATCTCTCACATTAGACTATTCAAACCAATGAAGATGCTACAACAAATTAAACCTCATCAACAGATCCAATAAGAAATGAAGACAATCAGCCCATCAACAACCAATCAAAAACTTCCACAATCTCCACGGACACTTTTCAACAGTGCCCGAGGATGGGCACTAAAATCGGAAGGGGGGAATGTTAATTGAGTCAACGTCAGTTAACAAAAGCTGCTAAAGATCGAAGATGTACAGATGCACATCAAGGATGAATACAAAGAAGCAGTAAAGATTGGAGCTACACATTTTCCACATTTTTTTTGAAATGGTCACGTATTGTAAATTCCCGATTTATTTCAGGCCATTGTAATATTTTAATGTGTTATGGGCTCAATGGGAGTTCCAAGCTATAAAGAACAGGTCAGTTAGTGTGCCTAGGTAGAAGATTCAGTAAGTGGTGGAGCCCTAAAGTCCTTGGGCGCCCGAACATTGCATATTTTTACCCTAGGTATTTAAGGAAGTGGATAAAAGAAATTAGGGTTCTCAAACTCATTTGTTGAGAGCACTCTTTGGTCATAGCTCTTGAGGTGTGTGGCTATGGAGTCCTTGAGCTTGTACTTGCTCATGAGACTTGATTAACACTAATCAATGATTCATTCTCTTTCACTATGCCTCTCTCATGCTTCTTATGATTGCCTATGAATGATGCTTAGATTAGCTAGATCTTAATTAATTAGTGGTTAATCTCTCTCTAATCTTGTGTGATTGCCCTCTTTTTCTTGTGTGTACATGTAGGTTTGATTGGAGTGTGGTGCTCAATAGATCTATGTGTGTGTGCTTGTGATTAGTGTGTTGCATGATAGGTTTAGTGTTGTGTGCGTCTTGCAATTGTAGTGTGTGTGATTGGGTTGATTAGAGGTGAAGAGAAGTGGATGTGGAGATTTCCCTTCATTGTGGTTTAGCTTCTCCATAGGCCGAGAAGCTCACCTCATAGATTTTACCATTCATGTTGCCATTATTAGCACACTAATTGTATGAGTGTTTCTATGCCCTGGCTGGGTAGCTCATCCCTCCGGATTGATAATTTTGTTGGTCATTAGATCTATGCAATGATGAGACCCTCAACACCTCTCTAGGGTTTTTTGTAGATCATTCCATAAATATGGTCTCCTTTTTAATAGTTCTCATAAAGTAAGAGTGCATTGGATGGGTGTAGACATGATCGAATAGATGTTGTCTACGTGTAGGGTATGTTCCACTCTCTTTACTTGAGTGGTTTTACACACTATGGATTCATCCTTGTTATCTCCCAAGTAGGAGGGTAGTGTTTTCAAGGTCAATGGTTTAGACATCCCTGAAGCTTCAGATCCGCAATCCCCATTTAAGGAATGGACATCCATGTCTATATCAGGAGGTAGATTGTCTAACCATACTTCCTCTATAGGAGCTAACTTTAGAGTTAGGCTCCCATCATTGAACTCTCTAAATTTTTTCCATAACTGTCCTGGCCAATCTTCTTCTACGAGTGGAATTTCGTCTAAGGCATCTTCGTTGTCCGCACACTATAAGTTTTGGCTCTTTTGTTACAAGGTGGGGTTCTACCACCACTTCGGATTTTTTATTATTGTTTCCTTACACAAGCTCTTCCGATTTTGTCATATTTTAGAGCTTGGGTTTTTGTTTTTCCAGCATCTCTTGCATGATTCTTACCAAATTTTGATAAGCTTCAAGCTTAGCTGCTTCCATGTATCGAGAAGGATAGTTTTTCCATTTGCTCTCCATGTTTTGGTCTGCTTTAAGACCTACTTGGTAGGCTTCCAAGGCTGCATTAATAGGCTCAAAATTTATCAACCAAAATTGATCCTCCAGATTTCATGGTGGTTCTTTTGATTTCACTTCTAGTTTCTTTCACCTTTTTTCCTGGAATAGCTTTTTTGCTTTCTCCTCAATTTCAGCCCGTTGTTTCTGTTTTCTCATCTCATACCTTTTGCTTCTGCTTCTTTTGGTCTTTTGAGAGGAAATTCTTGTATTTTCTGAATCATCAGAGGAGTTATGTTTCTTTTTCTTAGCTTGGGCTCTTGTGATTACCTTGATTGGAACAATCAGTTCACTCTCAAATGAGCTACTAGGTATCACTTGGACTACGTTCACTACTGTTTTACCCTTGTGTAGAGGATTTTTAGGACAATCTTCTGGAAAGTGTCCTTCCTTTTTGCAACATTGTATGCAATAAGCTTCAACTAGCTTGAGGTTCTTGTCAGGCTCTGGGCATTCATTTTTTAAATGATCGTATGCACCACAATTGTAACAGTTTCTAGTTCTCGATTTAATCATGGGTCTTAGCATAGGAGGTCTGACACCTTGATTGGCCACATAGTACATTGGTGCAAGCTCTGGTGGAGTATAAGTCACAGGTTCTTCCATTGGTGGTGGATGTGAATTATACCAATCTCCTTCTACCATTATTGTAGATGGACTAGGCTCATCATAGGGTGTAACAAGCACTAGTGCTTGTTCATCGATGCATGTACTTTACATGCACTGCATTATGTTCCGGATATGAAGTTTGTTGACCCAACACGGGTTGAGGTCTTTCCATACCCATCGGTAGTCTTTGAGCTGATGCCATATTAGGCTGATATCTGTACATGGGTTATCCTTGTGGCCTCATAGGCACGTACTGAACATTCACATCATACTTTGGTAAGTAATAGCACTCATTGGTCTCATGGTTGGTCCATTTACCCTCGATTGCACACCATTTTTTTGGTCTAATTGGTTGTCCCTGTTGAGGTATCCCTTGCCCTGGTCCTCTCATAAGTGCTTTTTGCATGTTATTCATCATGCCATTCATCCTTTTGAGCATGTCTTCTATGGCTGAAATTGGTGCTGCAAAACAGCATGTTCCCACTTGTGCTATTCTAGTGGATGTTTTTTTCTCACTTTGATTATCTTTAGGACATCTTCTTCGTTGAAAATATCACAATTGTCTCCTAAATCAATAGCATCTGACACACACTCTTCTAGGGTTGTATGCTTCTTGCTATACAGTATAGCATGAAGTTCTTTGTTTAGCAGTCCCTCTAGAAACAGTGGTATCAGTCGTTCTTTTGCAGGTATCTCTAGCTCTGGGCATCTGGCAATGTATTGTTTCATTCGAGTTTCACAATCCCTAACAAACTCACCTTGTTTCTGTTCAAAGCTGTAGATTTGAGCTACCGTATTGTGTTTGATCCGAATTTTAGAACAAGCAGCTATCCTTGAGCTAATGTGTTCAAGTCCATGATTTCTCCAAATATGCCTTGATTTCCTAGTACACGATCATATCTAAGGTTCATAAAGACTTATGAAGCCCTGGATAGAGTACTTACCATCGGATTGACTTGTTGTAAATTTTTGCCACGTGACTTGATTGCAATATCCATCAAGCTGCCAATTCCTTGTCTATAACCTTATTCCTGTATCAATTTTGATCAAGTTAGCTATTCTTTCACAGAGATTGTATAGTTTTTGCTAACTATTGTGATTGGTCTATGTGTATCACTTCAATTCGAGCTATGGGAGTAAGCAATTGAGACTTTCAGACCCTAATTTTGCAAAAGGTCAAAGGATTAATCTGCAACCTGGAAACTGAGTGAACACGTACCAATTTGGATCCGATTAAACCCAAAATTGCTTGTCTAACACTATACAAGTCCAAAAGTTCAAAATGGTATCTCTTTGTAGCAGTAGTCAAGTATACAACCTATTAAGGTCCTTGGACAAGTTTCACTAAGTTTGGACAAAATCTGTTCAAGTTTATCAACGGTTTCGTGTCCACAGACTCGGTTTTCAAGAATCTGGCTTAAGTTTCACTTTTGTGATCCAAATGTCACCAAAATTGATTTATGTGGTCTACTTGATATGCTTGACCTTGTGGTATACTCAAATGTGCAAGATTGTCAATTTGCAAGTTTCAGTTCCAATCTTGACACAGCTCTGTTAAGCACCTCAACTTAAGCACCCTAGCCAAGTTTCATCAAGTTTGGATAAAATTTGTTCAATTGGTCATCAGTTTTGTGTCCGCAGACTGACTTTGCAAATTTGGTCACAATTTTTGATCCAATGATCCAAATCTTACCAAATTTGGTTTGTGGGCTTATCACAACATGATAAAGCTAGTGGTATTCTACCTTGGTCAAAAAAGTTGAGAAATGGGGTACATGTAAATAATCGTGATTATTTATTTTTGACAACTTTTTGCATCTTTTTGGTCAAGTGATCATATACATGTCTATCGCATCAATATAAGCTTATGAATCAAGTTTCATTGAGTTTGGATAATTTTTCCCCAATTTACACTCAAGTTTCCGAAAGCCAGTACAAACTTTAATTTTTACCCAGTTTTTTGCCAGTTTGGTGATCCAAATCCTATGGTCCTTTACAAAAGTTGTTTGTACACGTGCAATGAGTCACTGGTATCAAGCTTGGTCAGTTTTGAGTTGAAAGTAAATAATCGTGATTATTTACTTTAGGTCCAAAACGAACATTTTTTTGCACTTTAATTTCAATGGACAGTCTTTTCATGAGCTATTTTAAAACCTATGAATCAAGTCAAAACTTAATTTGGCCTAAAATGTCAAGAAAAAGTAAATAATCTGAGTTTTTGCAAACTCTTGAAATTTTTACCTCAATGTGTCCTTGAGCTCATCCACTAGTTCATACAACTTTTAAGCATACTCTCCAATCGGATTGAGTGGTTGGCAGTCTGTTCGTTCTCTTTCTAGTCGTAGACCTGAAATTTTGCAACTTCAAATAACAACTCATAGTGATTCTTTCAGAGAGAGCAATGTGCTGAAATCCACCTCGGATCCTACTTACCCTACTCCTAAGTTCTAATGCAATGGGGTTGTGGAAAGTGTCCACCAACACTCGTTTTCTTGTTTTTTATGGTTTTTTGAGCATTGATCATAAGACTTGTGTCGTAAATCAATCATCCTTATCCTAATCTAGTTCTACAATCCTACAATCCTAAAGGCACTCCACAAGTACAACTTACCTCCAAGCTACCTCTACAAAGCAAAAGACGACAATCTTAAGCTATGCGGTTCTAAATAAGAAAGTTTCTACTCTAGGAGATCCTAGAGGAAGTAAAAGAATAACTTCACAAAACGCTCATATTTTTTCCTAGTTTAGGTCTCTTCGATCCCCGGCAACGGTGCCAAATGTGGGACGGGTGTCTAACCTCACTCCTATCTTATTGAAGATTTAGCGAGAACCACGATTAAATTATCAATCCATGGGTAGAAGCTGACTCGACCAGTGCATAGAGGATACAAGAGGCTATCAATCTCTTGGAAAACAACAAGCAACTTGCATCTAACTCAAGCTACACTCAAGTGAGTGAAATCACCAAAAGCCAATCACTCATCGGCAAACAAATCACATCCGTTACAGCATCAAATGACATCCAAATGTAACGAAACTTCTAGGACATGTTTATAAGACCTAAGCACACATGCTTATGGTCTCAAATCCACTTTAGGTCAAGTGCAAAAATCGCGATTATTAACAGTTGTGGATTTTTGATGTAGTCGTTTTCGACCCAGAATGCATCTAAATGCTTAGCAATGATGCCCCAATACTCCGCCTGTGCTTAGTTTTTTATTTTCAAGTGTAAATTCCTACTTATGATGAGATTAGGTCACGGGTCGGCGATGCCAAAAGCTACGAAATACTGTGAAATGCTTACGTCAATGCGTAGAGCTCTTACCTGCGGTTGAAATGCAACAGACGTGACTGCAATGTGACAACCAGAGAGGGAGTAGGAAGAGTGAGAAGGAGAGAAGTGAGTGCCGTTAGCTCACGCTGTGTATTTTATTATCCAAAACTTAAAAATAACTTACAAAATTGGCTTTTATACGTTAGGCAAGGTTTTTGGTGGTCAAAAATAATAATCTGGGAGCTCTAACTAAAGATGGGTAAAGACAAGTTGACACAATCTGGAAGCTTGTAGCCCCGGCTCATCAATTACAAGGTTTATCGAAAAAATAAGAGTAACAATATTCTCGATTTATCAAAATAATAAGTGTTTTACAATGAGAGCTCCAAAAAATGGTATCCAAGTTAGCTTGCTGCTAACATTCCCCCCCTCCTCACCTGTGTCGTCCCTCGACACAGCTTTATGGACTGAAATAATCTTTGGGTTGACGGCTGGCGAGGTGGTCTTTAAGTGCATGTAGAGCCTTTTCATATCTGAGCTTTCTCTCTTTGCCTGGCACCTGCAAAAACTGCATAGTGACTCTGTTTTTAAGCTCGACTGCGGAGTAGCCTATAAATCTTGAAGTTAAGTTGCTGATCAGTGGCTCAAAAATATTCGTTCGCCAAGTGAAAAACGCTGTGTAGAACGCTTCCTCAAACGCCAACATATTATGAGAAGGTAAGAACATGCAGCGGGCATAGAAGCCATAGAGGAATTCTTTGGAAGGTTGAACGCTGAGATCGTAGCATAAACCCTTATTGCCCTCAAGGAAAGACATCCACGGGGCTCCTGCTTGCTCTGGCACATGAAAAACTTCAATGCAGGTGAGCAACATTCGGAAAATTCTATAAAGCATAGCACATGAAAGATTAGGTAGACTTTTGAAGAATGACATGGCACCCGTTAGGGTTTTCACCATGTATTCTTCTGTCGGTGATCCCTTTTTTGGAGCTGGAAATCTCAGATAATTTAGCCATGTAGGCCGCTTCTTTGTGATTGCCTCATGTGCTTGCCATGTCCTTACTCTTGGTACAGGACAAAAAGTTGGATCCTTTTGAAGTGCCGCAGGTGCTCTTGTGAACAAAATCAGGTATCTAGGATTCTTGTTCAGCCAACTCTCTTCCACTTGGAGTGGACTTCATCTACGCCTTCTATTTGCATGTCTTTATAAAGTCTTTCTTTGACCTAGAGTAACTCTACCTTTATCAAGGGATATGACAGGGATTTCTGATGCCATTGTGCATTGATTTGATTGGGAGTGAGTTAAGTAACATTGACATAGTGAAGAACTCGCAACTCCCAATCCATCGCTGCTTTTCACTGCTCATCTGTCTCTTGTGTAACCTTTTCTTTAAGTGCCTATTCCATAGCTTTTGACAGCTGGACCATTGGCTCTTGATCCGCATGTGTTATTGTTACCTAGAATTCTTCTTCGCCACTTAGCCCTTCTGTTGGCTGTGTTTCCATCTCAGCAAAAGAGACTGAGGGAATATCAATATGTGGCTGCTACCTGCTTCTTCTTGCGTCTCTTGCCGTCCATCTCTGAGCAGCTGATTGACTCTCTTTAGCTCGGCTATTTCCTTGAGCATCTCTTCTTCTCATTGTACCCGCATTAATGCAAGGTCTCTACGTTTGTGATTGCTCCAGCTTTAGCTCTAGCTCAAGATCTTTGTTCTTTTTCTCCAGTGCTTTGTACACTTCGTCTCTTCCTTTGATCAAGGCAACTACGGGATTTCCTCGACTGTCGCAAAAAGGTTGCCTGATTGTTGATCCTCTGCTCTGAATATTGCAATGAGGCATTTACTACATCTATCTGCACTTGGATCTTCTGCACTGACAGAGTTGTAGTTAAAAGTTCATTTAGTAACCTCTGTCAGCTGTTCGTCGTTGGTTTTGCAAGCATCTGTCAACTTTATGAGAAGTTCACCTAACTCCTCCATTTCATTTTGTTGTTTGTGTCGTTCAGCTTCAGCTTTCAATTCCTGGACTTGTTTATGCAGATCAGTGATGACATTCAATCTGTCCTCTAACTCTCCTTGGAGAGCGACGATCACCATCTCCACCAATTCTTTAGCCTTTGTGCTGCTAGCTGGTGTTGTTCAGCTTCAGCTTTCAATTCCTGGACTTGTTTATGCAGATCAGTGATGACATTCAATCTGTCCTCTAACTCTCCTTGGAGAGCAACGATCACCATCTCCACCAATTCTTTAGCCTTTGTGCTGCAGCTAAGTGCTGCTGATCAGATTTTTCTATCATATCTTGCATCTGCTTTGCATATTCATTGACTTGTAGAATTACCTCATCATCGGTCTGCCAGTCTTCATTTCTTGTGGACTGCCTAGCATTTTGGCAGTCTCTTGTGATTCTCTTGATGGGGCCGTGGCGACTGTTTGTGGTAGCGGCCGGGTTTGTTCTTGCCCTTGAGGCTGTGCTTGGCCCTCTTCTGCTCTGTCATCTTGAGGATTCGTGGATGCCTTGTCCGTTTCTTGCTGGGTGGAGGTAGACGGGGTTTCCTCTGTTTCATGTTCCTTTGTTTGCTCAAATCTTGTGAACTCCTCTTGTGCAGGACTTGCTTCTCTTTACGGTTCTGGTTCTTTTTCTTTGGCTTGCTCCTGAGTAGTTGTTGCCAGTTGTGCAGATTCTGCTGCTTCTTTCTATTTAGGCTCTTTTTTCTTAGTGGGCTCATCTTGTGTGGTTCTATCTGTTGGTGATGGTGGAGGGATTGGCATGGGGTGGTCGTGTTGCTCCGTAGCAGATGACGATGGTTGGGGAGACATGTCACTTTGTTCATGCTGGGCTTCTCCTTGTGCGGTTGCTTCTTCTGCTTGTTTTTCTTGTTCGGTCTCATCTGCTCTAGCTTCTCTTTCTACTTCTTGAGCTTCTTTCAGCTTCAATGCCTCTGCTTCTTGAGACGTTCTTTCTAATAGATCCTTTGGATCTTCTACTTCTCTCTGTGTAGGGTGCTTTGCTCTTGGTCCTTTTACTTCTATAGGTACCCACTTTGCAGGGTCCTTGCCTTGAGCTTGTTTCCTTGAGCTTGGCGAGTTCGTTCATAAGAGTGCTTCTCTCTCAAACCTTGCCTGCTTCTGTTGAGGCTCCTCTTGATGTGTTGCCATTGCTTTTCTTTTCATTTCTTCAATGTGTTCTCTTCTTTCCTCATTGTCGGAGCTTTCAACTGCTATGCCGTTCTGGAGAGCTCTCAGCAGAATCTTCATTGGATTTGTAAGTTCTTTTGGTGGATCTTGTGGCTCGAGGGGATGGTTGTGCAGACACGATCCATGTGCTTTGATCTGGGGCAGGTGGCAAATTGTCTTCCATGCCGATAGCATGGTAGGCAATTCTTGTGAGTACCTCCGATGCTCCCAGATATTTTATCGTACCCTCTTTATTTGTCCCCTTCAATGTGGACAACACGTACTGTGCGTGGTCGATGGGTTGCTTGGTTGTTGACTTTAACACTTGTGTAAATGTGGTCACAACTTCATGATTGGTTGTCGTGTACCTTGGCGGTCTGTTTGCAAGAAAGTGGAAGTGTTGGTGGTATAACCGTGCTGGTTCTTCCACTTGCTTCTGGATAAGATTGGTAAATGTTGCAACAGCGGTTTTCTTGGTGAAGGTACCTGCTGTCTTCCTATCTATAGCTCTCATCATCATCCCTCCTGTCGGCAATTTGAGAGCTTCGGCCACGATCTCTTTCGTGATAACCACTTCGACCTTGTTCCCTTGTTGGTCAGAGATCTCGGTTGTTCCATCTTCCTTGATTGTAGACAGGAGCTCATAAGATTTCTGAAAATCTACTCCACATGGCTCTTGGTCGTAGAACTCTTTGAGTCCAAGCCTTCTGTTCTCGGGTTTACTGCGACATCATAGACCTCTTTTGGCAGAAGTTGTAGTTCTAGCAGATGTCTTTCTTCACTTTTGAATCTACCTATGAATATTGTGGTGTTGTTCTCCTCCAACTGCTCTTTTGATAGATAGGTCGCTTTGGCTGTTTTTACTGAACTGGGTCCATTTGGTATGGTGGTAGCTCTTGCAGCTTCTCCTTTTGAGAGACCCTTTTCTTGGCCTTCTCTGTAGCTTGCATGGCTCCTGCTAAGTGAATAGAGTGTCAAAGTTAGAAAATTTGGCAGATTCCGCCATGAAATGTCCTTTAGTCTGAATTGTTGACAAATTGAGTCCAATTTGCTTCAAATCAATTTTTGAACATGCATAGATTCATACAAACGTGTAAAGGTCAAAATCATGAAGTCCAAACAAAAAATGGTATCGGAGTTAGCTTGCTGATAACACACTCACCCAAAGGGCACCCTCTTTCTCAAGGGGCACACAAACACATGTCAAGCTCTCCATATGCTTAGCCACATGGTGTCCTTGAATCCTATTGGCTTGGCTAAAGAGGGGTCCAATGAGCTTCTAGTTCAATTCAATAAATATCTAGATATTTTCAAGTTCTCTCTCTCAAAGAGGTAAGGAGGACACTTGTCCTAATGCTACCCATGTTGCCTTGAAATGCATTGTGCATGTGATTGGCTAGGCTTAGAGTGGTCCAATGAGCTTCAAGCTTGAGCAAAAAGGAGGGGTCGACCAAAGCAAGCAAGGGGTGTTATTGGGGGTATACACCCTCTCACACACTCATTTTTAAAAAAACATTCCCACTTGGTGAAAGTGGAAGAACTCATTCTCCTTCTCCAAGCTTGTTAAGAAGTTGAGAGCCTACACCAACACTCTTGGCTATGGAATGCAAATCCAACCACGAGCCACGCTTCAATGCTTAAGCTTTCCATCTTCTTCCATCTTACAATGCTATTATGTATGCTAACAAGAAGAGTGATGATAAGTAAGGAACTATTTCTTTCTCCTATGAATGTCACTTCTTCCTCTTCGCTACCCCCATTCCTTGCTAGCTCTCTCCACCTTTGAAGGTGTTTGAGGCCTTGGGACTGAGGCCGGGGATGGTTAATTCTTTTACAAAGTTTATATTAGGCTCTTGATGCATGAAGCTTTCCATCTTCATAGCATCACTAAGATCACAAAGGAACACATATTGTCTTATACCAAGTCTCTCTTTATGGGAGTATCTATAATGCAAAAGCCTATTGGAGGGGCTCCACATAAATCCGGTCCTCAATTGTTGTCAAGTTCTCTAATTCTCTCTCTCTCTCTTGCAAAAGTATTGTTCATGCCAAGTTATGTTGCTACTGCTAATTAAGTTCACCCTCTATGTTCTCAAAGTAGTTTCACAAAAATGCTCACTCTAATTCTCTTAATTCCGCTATTCTCCAATTTCTTGGACCATTTCCATTACAAATCATTCTTAATTTTTTAATATTGCAGAGTGTACCTCTCTCTTTACATAGAGCTATTAAATATTGGTTTAGTCATTATTTGTAATGCATTTGGAATATATTGTAATCTAAACAAGTCATTGTTACACTTGTTTTCAAAAAGTGTAATACTTAATTACCTGGAATCTAATAAGATGCTCATTAGCATTGGGAAGAAAGAAAAGGATGGCATGTCGTGTGGGGGAGAGAGAGATAGATAGATAGATAGATTTTATTATCGTCCTCGGAGGTCAAATATGACCTATGGGACCACTTATTAGTACCTCTGTACCCTTTTGCCCAATTCCATTCCTGCAACTTTCCACTTTCAAGTCTTCAAATCCGATAGTCCGATTTTCGACTTCCAGTCCGCAATCCGAATTTCGAATCCCAAATCCCTTTACAAGTTTTGAATTGCTAGAACAAATTGCCAATTCTGCCTCTGAACATTCCACTGCAACTCCCAGAACACCAACTGTTAAGAATTTACTGCCAATATCCCCAGTCCCACTTGGCTTGCAACTGCAGCTCCACACGAGAGTGACACGACAAAACCCCAAGAGCTCCCCAACGTGAACACCCCATTAAAAAATGCACCATCTCTCCTTGTCTTCCTCTCTCAAGCGCTTGTAGTGTCCAATTTTCCTTTTGCATTCACTTTTTCACTTAAAAGAACAAAGCATCTCCCTCCCTCTCTCTCTCTCTCTCTCTCTCTCTCTCTATATATATATATATAAATATATATATATATATATAATTCGTGTATAGTAGCCTAGGGAGCGTGTTTCTCTCTCTCTCTCTCTCTCCATGGCAATGCAAATTGAAGCGAATCTGAATAGATCCCTTGGTTTTGAAAGGAAGCTTAGCCAAATGGAAAAAAAACGCAGCCTGGGAAGGCCAACTGTCTGCATAGGGGCGAGGAACATGATACATGGACGAATGACAAGACAACATGTGGATGCCTAATGGCAGCAATGGTGGCATTGGGGAGGGAAGTGGAGAGCTTGTATAGTGAATAGTGAGTTTGTCAGGTTTGGATGGTCAGCGCAGAATGAAATGGACCTTCAATGCATGGGTGGGTGGAGGGGCGAGAGAGAGAGAGAGAGAGAGCACGTTTGTTAGCATACGCAGTATGTGATTTTTTTCTCCTCTTCCCCACAACGATATATGGCATGCCCCTGCATGTGCTGGAAGTGATGGCAGGAACGCAAAGGTACAGCATGAATAGGGAGAGGGAGGGAGCGCCACAGCAGTGCAGAGGCAGGAGAGAGAGAGAGCACGTTGGAGCCAATGCAACAAGGATGGAGAGGGAGGGAGCGATGGCACGAAGTGCAGTATTGCGGAGCCACTAGGAGGGAGGGAGAGAGAGAGAGAGAGAGAGAGAGAGAGAGAGCGCACAGAAGTTGCAATGGCGAAGGAGTCTCGCTCTACATAGGCGATGATGGCCACTTAATTTTGCCTTCAATCTCGCAGATTCCAGGATACTAGAATCTAAGACACTAATTAAGGAGTTTTAGCAAATATTAGAGTAGAAGAACCCTCTTATTATTAGATTCTCTCAATAGCATTACGTAGGTCATACTGAACTTTCACCTTGTTTGCTGGAGGCAGAATTCTTTGACTAGAAATTCATATTGTTTCTACTTTGGTCCCAAGTTCTGTGCCTTAGTTATGGGGGAGGTGGGATCAATGGTCCACACTAGGCGTCGCGAGGCGGGTGCAATCCGAGCCATCCGATCAACATTTAAACTAGGTGTGAACTAAGCGTGAACTCGGAGATATGTACATCACACTAAATTTGGTGTGAATTCGGTGTGAACTCGACGTGAACACGGTGTGAACTAGGTGTGAACTAGGGAGGGCCTGCACACCACACCAAATTTGGTACGAATTCGGTGTGAATTAGGTGTGAACTTGTCCGCGACGTCGTGATCTATAAACTTATCCCACACACACCTTCCAACGAGCGTGCGTTAGCCTAGTGGTTAGGGTCAATCCCATCGGGGAAAGGGTAGTGGGTTCAAGTCTCGGATCCGAGAAAGTGGGAATCTTTTGCATTCCGTAGACAATCCAACGGTCACGATCAACCGGTGACCATGAGCCATTGATCCCACCTCCAAATGGAGGTATCAATTAGTAACGAGGCTTAGTTATTGCCGTGACATAGTACAAAGAGATAACATGGTTATACACGAGAGCATGTGCCATGTGGCAATATTTTAATGTACACAATACATAAGGCTAAGGGATCCCCACACAAGTGAGAGTCAATAAATTATCTTTTTCTCCATGTGTGGACGTGAGGTGGAGGGTGTAATGTCCTTCAGATAACATATTACCCCCTGCATGTTAATAGCACCTAAGAAGATGATACAACCCACCACACAACTATCGTGCAGATTCGTGAGACAATTATTGCATGTTGGAAACCTATATGCAAAACATCCCTTCTTGATTCAAGACTACCTCTCTTAATTGTAGACACAATGGGAACACACCCCAGTCAGAAAGTTAGATTAGCCGCAGTGGGAACTGGTAAATATTGAGTCCAATTACTGCGGTGATTGCACAAGAGACAATTAGTGAGAGGCCAATCCTAAACTGGGCCCATTACTCATTTTTCGGGAAGACTATCATTTAATAGTGTCACTCTTGGAGCTAGTTGTATGTCCTATTTCCTTTGTTTGCGTATAACACCTCGCAGCATCCTGAAGCAAGTTCATGCTCAAGGATAGTTGGGCCGCAAAAATTGAGGTTGTTCGCTCCACAATCTCTCTCACAAGAAGATAATCTGAATTGCTCATCCAATCTGAGCTATGAAATGCATAGATACATGCCCAAA
This sequence comes from Adiantum capillus-veneris, assembly GCF_014529385.1. NCBI lineage: Eukaryota > Viridiplantae > Streptophyta > Polypodiopsida > Polypodiales > Pteridaceae > Adiantum > Adiantum capillus-veneris. Next base: position 17,474,198 of record NC_140960.1, on the reverse strand, counting down.
GATGAGTATGGCCTTTCAACAAGGCATCAATAGATCCTTGTGCTAATTGTTTTTCTTGATGTCGGTGTTGAGAGCTAGAAGATTAACAAGGCTCTACACACCTCATCCACTATGTAGAAATTTATCAATCATTAGTTGTGCATCGATCCTCTCTCTTGTTCAAGGCTCTTTGGATCAGATCTTTTGTTTGTTCATCTTTTTGAAACTTTAATTAAAGTCAGTAGGATACACAAGGAGAAGGAATGTATCAAGTCAGTAGGATACACAATGAGCTGGGTTACTAGAGATCATTCGTGAGTGTGTTCCAAATGTGGTATCCTCATGAAAGCATAAGAAGACTTGAGGGCTTCTTGTCGAGAATCATGTCACTCAGAACGCCTTGATTGTAGTGTAGGGTGGTATTACCAACATTTCCATGGCATGGAAGCTTTGTGTTGTTTTAAGTAGATGTGAAGTCTCCTAGGGTACTCGGGTATGCTCAGCAAGAGATGGCCCATGAAGCTCT
>NC_140960.1:17423693-17468693 GCF_014529385.1 Adiantum capillus-veneris | reverse complement strand
TGTGGAATAGAAAGTCTTTTGATTTTACATTTGAAAAGGCTTGTCACTTCTTATATTCTAAAACGGAAAAGGAAAAGGCTGTCATGTCTTACAATCTTACCCTTTACTTTTACATTTTAGATTAGATGATTTGTAAGGTGTTTTTGTGAAATGAACTAGGGAGTGACACGTGGACGCCCTCTCCTTCCTTGAAAATTTTAAGCTGCATTATAAAGAGTATAGAAATTATCGCAATACTTTTTTTAAAATAGAAAAACTAACAATTGTGAGTGAATTATATTGATCATCTCAAAAAATTACAAGGACTTGCTATGCTCGTGTCGAACCATGACATCATCCAGAGACCATACTTATATCGGCTATCTGGGGAGCCATCCCTGACGACCTGCCCCCTTGCCCTTGATACACAAGGTTAATTATCATGTTCTTCACAAATCTTCTGTTTTCAGGATTTTCCCCTTTCCTAAGCATTCCGCTGACAACAAGGCACATGTAACCCTAGACCAATCATCAGAGTTTTGCTTGCGTCCAAGTGTCTATATTAGCACTCTGCTTTCTTCTATAATTTCTGCGAAGCTTGCCACCTCAGGAACTCCTTCAAACACACTGCGGTTCCTTGTTTGCCATACATGATATAAAAAGAAGTATCTGATAACTTGAGTGTAGATGAGGAGGGCAGGACTACCCAAGTTCTTACCTCCAAGGAGTAAATCAGTCTTGAAAAAACCAGTTTTCCATGTTCTTTGAACCCACTTGCATATTTTACCTGTAACGCCTCTCATAGCTGGGCATTCCATAAATAGGTGGGCCAGATCTTCACTAGCCAACCTGCACCCAAGGCATCGACCTATCCCTATTTCTCTCTTCTGAATCTTCACCCCCATCGGAACCCCTAATTACTTTCCATAGAAATACCTTCATGTGATGCGGAACCTTTGGTGCCCATATGTTCTCCATTATTTACCCCCACCTTTCCTCCGACCATTGTTTCTTCCATATCTTGTTAAGGGGGCTAGACCATTGCATGGTAAATGCCTTTAGCATAGGGTTTCCATAAGACGCTGCTTCCGGGCCATTTCCAGGCATTCTAGTCAAACTCCAAGTCACAGATTGACATCACTCCCACTGTCAAGCTCTTTCATCACTTTGTTGACTAGCAAAACCTCCAAGCTATTAAGTAGGAATTAGGTTACCAGAAGTTCATCGGTTTTCCAGCTCTTGCTGTCACTGTCCCTGAAGTGCCCCAGTTGATTCAGACCCTTATTGTTCAGTTTCCTGGCTATTTCTATCCAATAGGAATTTTGCGGTCGATCTACAACTTTGGAAAGCCAGAGGGGGGACAATGCAGAATAGAGTTCTTGAAGTATCTGGTTTCTTCCCCCCACTTTAGGACTCCCGCTGCTCTGTTGCATTTCCTTACCAATTCCCCTGAGCCGCCCCCCAGACATAGGGTAGCCCACATCAAGGCTAATAGTTTGTCATGAACCTCTACCCCTCTCCACTTTCCTCCTTTCGAACTAAGTTTAGCTGCTTCTAGCATATCTCTGATGACGATAGCCCAAGCTTGATCCTGTTTAGCCAAGGAGACTACAAATTTGGCACAGCAAGCTTCTGCATGGGCCACAGGGTTGAGAATTTCGAGGCCTCCTTGATTTACTGGCCGAGCGACTAACTCCCAACAGGACCATTGCCATGGCTTGGAGGACTTTGCGTTATTTTTCCATAAAAACCTTTTTACCGGTTTTAAGAACTCTTTCCAGTGACACTTAGCCACTTGAGAAGCGGGCTAGTGAAGGCAATATACGGGAGCATAAAGGCATTAATCACTTTTATCCGGCTTGGGAATGGTAGAAGAACATACTCCCACCTACTCATTTTTGTTTTGATTTTTTCCAAGACCCACTGACATCTTTGTTTGTGAGTTACGTCCACCCCCAAGGGGGCCCCCAGATGTCTGAAAATAGTCCCTTTTGTAACAATCTCCCGTGACCACTCAGAAGGGTCAAGTGAGTCATTTTCCGACAGGGATATCAGAAACCTTAACTTCTCTATATTGCACTATGACCCCGAAGCTACCGAGAACATTTGTACAATCTCCAGAGCTTTCCTGACAACTTGGGGACGCACCTTCAAGAAGAGGAGAGGCAATTTTTGCAAGTAGTTGGTTGTTTCCTAGTAGAGCCAGGCCTTGCAACTCCCCACACTCTGCACAAGCTTTGAGCGTCGTGATTAAAGGATGTGAACCTATGGCGAAAAGCAGGGGGGGCAGAGGGAATCCCTGCTTAATAGACCTTTTGACCTCAAGAGAGACCACTATTCTATCGTTAAATAGGAGCTCTGACCGGCTAGCAGTCCCTAGTGCATGAATAAGACGACATAGGCGAGGCCCAAAGCCCAGAGCTTCAATGACTGCTTCTATATATATCCATGTTATTCTATCATAAGCCTTATCCAGATCTAGTTGCATCAAGATGCACTCTTCCTTTGTGAAAGTTGCGTATTTGAGACCTACCATTGCTGCCAAGATGTTATCATAGATGGACCTTCCTTTAGTGAACTCATGTTGATGGGGAGATATGATCTTGTTAAGTAAGGGGGCTAGTCTGAGGGCTACTGCCTTGGCAAAAATTTTGTAGGCCACCGTCATCATCGTTATAGGGCGCCAATGTTTCAGTTGAGAACAACAAAACTGTTTGGGGATGGGTTTGATAAGACCTCTCTTTACACTTATCTCCAGCGACCCTTCGACAATGGCTTTGTTGGCCAAACTTGTGAGTGGGGCCTTCAGATCATCCCAAAATTCTCTAAAGAATTCTATCGTCATCCCATCCCAACCAGGGTACTTCTCCTTGCCAAGGGCTTGCAATGCTAGTGAACATTCATCTTTGGAAAATGCCCCTTCCAAGATATTAGCTTCTGACTGGGGAATCTCCTTCTCAACACTCTGAAGTAAGGTCCTTCTAGCTTCATCTACTTTTCGAGACTCGATTTCTAGTTGTCCAACCAATTGGCTAAGATAGTTCAACATTAGACCGCCCATCTCATCTTGGTTATGAACTGCTATCCCCTTCTCATCATAGAGCGAGTGGACGTGGACCCGACTCTTCTTGATTTTTAAAGCCCTAAAAAACTGAGCTTGATTAGAGGCTCCTGGTTGTAGGAAAGTCTCCCTGGAGAGAATCCTTGCCTTTTTTATATCTTCTAGTGTCTTGTTAGCCAGGCAAGATTTGGCTTCAAGCCATTTCTTGTGCTCATCCTCAGTAGCAAGCCCATTGGCTTTTGTGGAGGTAAGCCGTTGCACCTTACCTGTAAGATGAAAAAGGTGCATCTCCCTATATTTTTTAAACCGAGGGCCCAGGTTTTGATTGCTTTCTGAATACTTTGATCAAATAGGTCCCACATATTGTGTTTGTTGAGATTGACATCTTTTTTGAGCTTACCCAGTGCTTTCTTGGTTAGATTCCTGAAAAGAGGGTCGTTGAATAGGTGTGCCCCTGTAACTAGCAGTTTTTTCCTACCTCCTGGGGTTCGGTCCTCCTCTTTATTCTTCTTAAAATGTATGTGCAGGGGTATGTGATCCGAAAGGCTTTTTGTTGGGACTACCTTCATCTCTAGCATTGACCATATCCAGTTAGCTTAGTGTGAGCAGTAACATCTGTCAAGCCTGCAGGTAGTGCAAGCATACTGGAGACTTGTGTAGGTGAAACCTGGCGTGCTGTTCCATGGACCAACCTTCCATAAGTCAATCATCGCCCACTTTTCGCACAAACTTTTCCATTTAGTCCTTTTCGAGCCAGCCTAAGTCGCAATACTAATGGTTCATGTTTTAAAGACACCTTTTTCGAGTCTTTCTTTGCATGGGAGACTTTGCAAGAAAGCCTAAAACGCTGGCCAGGTTTCAATAATATCAATGTGGTCTCTTTCTCTTTGCAAAGGCTGTGTGCCCAAATTCATAAAGTTAACAGCTAGTTGAGTCTTTTGGTAGCTTCTAACTTGAACGTCAGAAATTGCATCTTGGCTATACACCATTGTTGTATTTTCAATACCTATACTTATATAAGGAAAATAAAAAATAATCTCATGTGCAATATTTGGCTCTCAAAAAATACGTCTAGTGTGTGTATTATTACCTCTCGTCCCATTCTATGGCTGCTATGGTCTCAAACGAGCTAGACTTTTCTTGTTTTACCTATTTGTTGCTAACTTACCTGAGTGGAAACATATTATTTTTCTCCATTGGAATCAGTACCCTTCTTACACTACCGGCTTTTCCGATGGCTTATCATTTTGATTTTGACAATCGAGTACTAAAATTTTGACCCTTTCGTGCCAAAATAGGCTATGCCCAAAATTTGACATCTTCAAAATTTATCCAGATTTGACATGCTTGAAGTTCTTGCCTTGAAAATTCGGTGTTTGCTTCAAGAAATATATTCGAACTTTCAATGTGATTTTATTCATTTAATATTATTATTAGAAAAACTAGAAAATTAAGATAATAGTCATTATTAGTAGCCAAAATTATTTCCTAGGACACTAATCACTCAAAACCATTCTTCTAACCCTTTTGTTGACTAAAAATATATAGGCCTGATTGACTCCCTTAAATTAAACTTTTGAATCCCTTAAACTCCTAATAAAGAGGCCCTCCCAAACCCCATTCTCTTCCTTATGGATGTGCACCTACTCTCCTTTAAGATGCAGCCATTGAATCGTGCAGCTGATGACCATAAATGATAGGAGTTGAGACACGATAGCATGAAGGTCTCTAAGGCTAAGCCAGCGAGGCTATGAAAATCTACACTAGAAGCTAGGGAGCAAGAAGAAACATCTTGCTATGTGTGCCCTAAGTGAGGCTAAAAGGTAGACAAAAATAGTTCCAGATTGGTAGGAGTAAATCTTAAAGCTCAATTTTAATGTCACCTCTTATGTCATTCTATCCAAGATTAAAGATCAATGGAAGAAGTGTAGTGTGGCTCCGAGTGGAATGAGTGCCAAAGCTAGTTGCAAAGAAGAAGAAAGTAGAAGAAGTTACCTCTGTAGAAGAAGAAGAAGACATAGAACCCAACAAGAAGCTCAAGAAAATCAAAGAGGACATGCTTGAAATATTAATCAACACAGACGCCAGAAGCGACTGAAGAAGCAGAGTTGCCAAGAGATTTGTGACAAAAGATCCATGATGTATTGAAGCAGAATCTGATCAAATAAAAGAAGAAGATACCAAAATGCAAAGGATGACAAATTTACTAATCTCCAATGGGCTAAGCATGAAATTTCTCTACAATCTTGCATGCCAACGGTTGTACATAGTACCAAAAGCCTAAAGACAATACCAAATATTGAAATAGTATGGTGTAGACCAAAGGTTGCATGAATAGTACCCAAGCATCTTTAACTATCCAAAATGGTACTCTCATGCATGCTAATGGTTCTACATAGTATCAAAAGCCTATAGACAATACCAAATAAGGAAGAACACGATTCGTTGTGTATTGCTATGTATTGGTTCTATATTGTACCAAAGAAGGTAGAAATGAATCTTTTTGGTGACCCAATAGGACATTTTGGTACTCTAGATTTTTAAAGTTTGGTAGACTACCAAACATGGTTCTACAACACCATATTTGGTACTATGGATTTTTAAAGTCCGGTGGACTACCAAAGATGGTTCTATGACTAGCATATTTGGTATTGTCTACAATGAGTTTTGGCACTACTATATGAGTGACATTTTACCATCTGCATAAAGTTGGAATTCTCTAACCTTCTTTGTTTTGGTGCCATAGGTTGAGCTATACCAAATATTCAAGAAGGATCACCCTACAATGGGAGTGTCTCTTAGATGCTTTGAAAAGGCATTAAAGCCATACTTTTTTCGAAAGTTGAAAGAGCGGGCATACCTGCTACTGTGTATCCCATGTGAAGATGCTCTATTTCAAAGAGGCTTTTAATCAGACATGGAAGTTTGGGCATCATGGGAAAGGTCACCTTTACACTTAATCCATATGTTGTAGAAGTGATAGTTGTGCTCGAGCGGAGATTTTGGAGCTATGTTGTTTTATATGCAGCATCAGCTGTCATGCATGGATGTTCGCTTCAAAAATGCGGTATACGACTTCAAATTCAAAGCTCATGCAGCAAGAAAGGAAAGCTCATTCAATGGTTTGCTTAGAATACTTGACATATACACAATCCAAAATTTTATTCTATTTTTCTTGTTAAGTGTGATAGACTTATGGTTTGTCTTTTAGCGACAAAATTCTCTTTTTCAATCAAAACCTCTTTTACCTTATCTGTTGTCAATCATGTCATGATAAAATTTGTACATGCTAGATACTGCCACACATAAGTGGTAAGACCTCCCAAAAATATATCTGTTCTCAGCCTATTTTTCCCATCTCTCGTGAGGTTACTGGGTACACCTTAAACCCAAGGTTGGCAGTGAACCAAAAACTCTATTTTTGGTAGCTAACTTTTTTTACCTACACCCTATCTCTTCAAGGGGGGGTTACTGACATAGCACCAGGTTATGGATACGCCACAAAGCTTGATACCAGGTGTTGGGAAAGGAGGGGGCTATAGGGGGTGAAGGAGAGGAGCTACCATCGCGTGGTGCAGGTGCAATAGAAACGATTGCGAGAGAGGAGAGAGAGATTGACACTATAGGCTTTAAGAGCTTCTTCCCATGGGTTGACATCAAAATCCATGAGGGCTTGGAAACCCAACAGTGATGATATAGGAGAGTGTTTTGCAAACCAAGCAGTATGTCATCACATCACTGGTATGTGGGAACCCATCGTGTGCCCAAAGCCTCCAAATGAGCACCAAATAGTGAATATCATGCCAAGAAATGATTGATGGGGGACTTCTCTCAGTGTGGTGTACGAAAGTCGATATTTTGTCACAATGAGATAGCAGAGAAGTATATGTGAAGGTTTTCATGGATGTTGGACCAGGACAGTTGCAGGTGGGAGTGAGAAGAAGAGAAAGGACTTGATTGTGCAACGAATGAAAAGTGTGGATTTTCTTAGCGTATGTTTAGCCCACCTCACAAGCTTCACCAAGCACAACTTTGTCTCTCACTGGCAAGACCAACAATTCAAGGATTGTTTTCTCAAGTTTCCTAGCAATGTTGTGGTGTCGATTATTGACTTTGTAGAGGACTATTCTTTTAAAATTTAGAATGAGACTTAGTCAATGCATTGGTGGTCTATTCAAGTCACAATACTTGTGCATATCACTTATATAAGAAATGCAACAGGTAATGTTAAAAAGACGTTGTAATTTTACATATTAGATGACATGCATCATGATACATTGTTTGTACAACATTGTTTCATGCTTCATAACAAGTGGCTAAAATAGCATGGAAATTGTTTGCAGCACCATTGGGTCTGGTCAGATGGTGTTGCTTCACAATTCAAAGCCCGTAGACCATACTATTTTGTGGCCAAGTACTATCAAGTGAAATGCTTGCACATGATGCATAACTTCTACTCATTTGGCCGGGAAAAGGAGAGCATGATGGGACAGAGACAATCATCAAGAGAACCTTGATGCATGAGGAATTGAAACCAGATGGCAGGCCTATAAAGTGTGTGGATGATATGGTAAAATTTTTGAATGCAAATTTTCCACCAAGAGAACAGTCTCACAAGTATAATACACAAAGAATGTTCTGGCTTATTGGCGTGGATGATGTACAATGCAATCTCCAGTGGGACTAAGAGTGCATTGTTGGCTTACTCTTGTTTCATTGTGCTGATGGGTATTCAAAGGACAACCCATGCACCGTATGCTTCCAAACACTTTCATGCTTTTGTGATCCATGTACGAGTGGGCTATGGAGAAGATGCAAAAATAGAATGCATATAGAAGAATGAAAATATGTTTCCATCAAACCACTACCAAAGTTTGGTAATACAGAAAGGGATGACAAAGAGGATGCTAGATATTCAAACTATATGCTGATGTGCCAAGTTTCTAACCTGACACTATATAAAGGATGCCCTGAAATTTTATGCGAGATGATGTCTATTGGCAATAACTTTGCAGTCAAAGCAGTCGAGGCTAAAGAGGACTTTTAACTTATTAAATGCACAAAAGTGGTGTACCAGATGGTGAGAGCACAAAAGGATAAGTGACACAAGAAGATTGTTAGAGGAGGCAAGGTTGTTGAAGGCTTCTACTATGGCGAGTACAAAGGAAAAGTTGATACATATAGCCTAGTACTCAATCAAACATCTCTGGTCATGATCTACTCACATCTTGTAAGGGCCATACGTTTCTCGATGGAGCTTATTGCAAGAGTCCTTAATCAATTCAAGTTATCTACTTAAGTATATGAGAACATATACAATAGCATGCCATATGATGATAATAAGAGTGATGATGGTGCATCCATGTTACTTGAATTACATTTCGAGAACCCCTAAGAGAGCAAGTGAATTCTTTTTCTCCTAGATAGAATATATTTCTTTCTCCTCATGATTTACTATTTTTCTTGTTATTCTTCACTTCCTTTGTTCAGTATTTGAGATAAATGATGTACATTAACTGTCAAGATCCATACCAACTTGCCCCTAACTAGTACCAAAATAATACTAACCATTACCAAACGGGAGGTAACCAACATCAAAGTGATGACAAGCAGTTCAAAACTTTTAATGTAGCATTCTTTGCATAAGCTCATGTACCAAAAGGGAGGTAACCAGTACCAAAAGGGAGATAACCAGTACCAAAGTGTTGACAAGCAATATCAAGTTTGGTACTAAATAGCACCAAGTTTGGTACTGCTTTAGCACCAAATTTTGTACTGAGTAGCACCAAGTTTGGTACTGTGCTAGCACAAAATTTTCTACATTTTCACCATTGTATTAACACTAATGTCAGGGATCTCAAAAAATATGCTTTTAGACTACAAAGTACTAGACAGCACAAGAAAAGACACTATAGATCAAGATCCCAAGATAGTATACAAAAAAAAGTGGGTTTACATTATATAATATGTGTTGTGATAAAAGAATTTCACCTAATATAACAGTTTAGGAAGCTCCTAGGTCAAGGGGATCAAATATGTATGAGCAATCCCCGGGGGATTCACCATGGAAAACTTATCGCACCACGTAATTGCAATGGAGGGGGTTTTTTTACAAGTTACATAAGCGTATAAGTTAGGGGTAGGCCCCCAATAATTTATCTCCTAAGCTTAAAAATAAGGGAGGGGGTATCATATTTAGGGGGGCAGGGGGAACGTGAGAAAATGAGAAAATGAAAGTAATTTCTTGAAAATCATGGCTTCCCAAAAGAGTCTTCCCGCAAACTTGTGAGTCAATAGCTACCAAGATACATGCAAGAACCAACACTTCTTTGTAAGTATCATTTGCTTGTTTTGTTATTATAGTTCATTTGTTGAGGGATGAAAGCTATAAAGACTTTGTATAGATGCAAATATACATGGAGAACCTAACACAACTTTACAACCATGTTTTCTGAGTAATTTAGATGGGTCAGAATTGGACGAGTAGCTAGAGTGCAGGCTGAACGAGCACGTAGTTTGAAAGTCAAACTAAAAACATTGAGGGTACATCTAGTTATGAACAAAAGTGGTTCCTTAGTACATTGTCAGTTATTATGCTACACACTACACACGCTCTTTGACTAGTTTTACTTAGTTAGATCATGTGAGACCTAAATTTTATATATACGATAGGGGTATGATAGTTTTTTGCATTGACTTTTGTCTAAGCATAAAAAGGGGGGTCATATTCCCTAATATGAGTCGTATATAGGGGTTTTATCAAAGTTGTTTGCTCGCAGGTGGCGTCCCATTTTGTATATATAGTGAATCCCTCGGGGAGCAATCCCCCATGTTTATGAAATAATCAATAACATACCCAGGAATATCAGTTTCTATGTCACAGATTGGTTTCACTTGCGAGTGTATGCTACTGATTGTGTATCCATCTAAGCAACTACGTTAGAATAAGTTCCACCAAGTAAAAAGCGTATTTTTTGCCTACCACCACAAGGCAGTATGATCTAATTAAAAGAACTTCTCATAATTATTTTTGAGCATTATAATCGTGTTGCTAGCATCAAACTGCGGGTGCGTTGTCCACACTTGTAGGTTCTTCAGGAAAACAGGCGTATCGCCCATATCTCTGGGTACGTGTGGCACCTCTTTTATACTTTGCCACCAAGTCACAGTCTTCTTGGGAGAGTACATCTGCCATGCTAAAAGGAGGTTAGAAGTATGCGTAACTTAACCTCTACAACACTCAAGATTCACATGAGTTACCGGCAAAATAATAATGCATCACATGGTTGGGAAAGCGAGCGTTCAACATATCTATTGATTTTCTCCTTATACAGTAGGACCACAAAATTATCTTGGCTCTCCTTTTAAGAGTTAGTATGAACTCGTCAGCATCTGGCCTTACAAGACAAATTAGCGAGCTATAGACATTGACAGTCCGTGGTTGGAGATGCTTGTCCAAAACCCAAAGGACTTTTGGAAGCTCCTTGTAGCTTGTGAATAACACACATCAGGCACAATGAGCCACCCGCATTTAGCAGCCATATCAGCGACAAGCGTTGTGTTTGTCGGTGGCTTATCTAGCCACCAAGATTTTACAACAATACCAACATCCCAAATGAGTTGAGGTAAATAGACAATGCAAACAAACAGTGCAATCATTATATCAAAGCGAACTGGCATGACACAAAAAAAAAACCAATTTTGATACTCAATAGAGTCAATTTGATACTAAATAGTACCAATTTGGTACTATATTGTGTAGTACTTAGTTTGGAAATAAATATTAACATTGGAGCACAATTACAAGTTGAACACACTAGAATACCATACAAAGAACAAGAGATAACAGACAAAGGCCAAAAATTGAATTGATTCAGTAAAATGAAAAGCACATTGTGCAAAATACATAAGCATGTAAGAAGGGATACATTTTGCATGCATGAGACAACCGGCCATGGGCGTGGTCAAATCAGTAGAATCGCCAACCAAATTTTATAAAGCATCACCAACAAATGGATCCACACTGCCATCGATGCTATCCACTTTTTCAACCTTTACTACCACTCTCTCCTTGGCATCCTCGGCCCCATCCCCGTACTTTGCATTGCTTGCCTTTCCCCTTTTTGCCTCTTCATGCCCCTTACCCTTTCTTGGCATCATCCACCCCTTCCCCCTCCTTGGCATCCACCTCCATAGTGGCCTCCCCCTAATCCCACTTCTTGGCTTCCAACCCCTTCTTGGACTCCCCCTCATCCTCCTTCTTGGCTTTCACTCCCTTATTGGCCTCTTCACCTGCCCCTTTACGTCCTTCCATTCCCTTCTTGTCCGCTGCACCTTCCCCTGGCATGTTCTCATTCTTGCTAGTAATTTGATCACTAGGATTCATGACAGTAGCGTCTAGTCCAATAGCATCCAGCTCCACCATGTGAGGGACTTTACCTCCCACATTGTCTTTAGTCTTTTTAGCATCTTTTCCCTTGGAGCCACCGTTTCTTTCACCATGCCCCATGGTATCAAAATGATGTTCCTTCTCAGTCTCTTTCTCTTCCACACTACCATACTTTAAATCATGGAGAACATCCCCTACCTCTTTAGTAATTTCATCCTCCTCCCATAGAGTACTTGTAGCAGACTTTGAAACACCTTGCACATACCTGAACTTCTCTCCATTTCTTCCACTCGGCCCAGCCGTTGCAACGTCCTCTTCCTTTGCAAAAATAGAGGGAGACAGTATATACTTATAAACAACCTCACATTTAGTGCAGTTAAGCATACGATTTGCAAAACATGCGCATACTTATTCTTCACAACATGATGCACATTGACCTAGGACTTTGCCATTAGGGAAAATTTGGACTCTCAAAGGGGCTCTATAAGGACATTGACTTTCTCTCTCTTGTCCAAAACAGGTGGACAGTAAAACTTTTACAAATGAAATCAAAACTTGCCAGACCTTTTGGATTTAGAATGGACTCATCAAGATCTATCCATTGAAATATAGCATGCCATCAGATTCCTTATATTCTAGAAGATTCCAATTTTTTATGTGACAACTCCGTCTTATAAAAAAAATCTCTCCTCATATTTTAGTTTCAGTGGGGAGGCCATAACCTCTACAAATCAACTCAAAATTTGTCAGAGTTTGGGGATTTAGAGCCTAATTTCCAAGATCTTTCTAATGATATGTTGGCTGATAGGGTGTCGACAAAGTGTTTATGTACTTCACCACTTTGGACAACAGAGGCATAGTCAAACCTCCTTATAGGGCCCCTTTGAGAGTCCAAGTTTTTCCTAATGCACCTCAGAGATCACCATAGTACAACCAGGTTTGGCACAATGATCCATGCTTTGTAACAAAGCAGTAAAGCAAAGGGGGTGATAGTGATGTCGACACTCAAGCATAAAGGTTCCAACAACCTCTGTAGACTCCAAAAGCTCATCACATACAACACACACGCCAAACACGTGGATCATACCCACCAAATCAACAACCTGGTGCCTAAGATATAACATGAATCTCTTTATAAGCAGTAGAGTCAAAAATATCTAAAAATACCAATATGAATAAAAACTACCAAAATAACATAGACAAAATATTAAAAATCTACCTGAAGCTACCAATCTACCTAAAATATGCAACTACCATACAACAACAAGAGGACACTGACAAAACTTACAAAGCAAGATTTATAGATAATAAAAAAATAACAAGAACTTTCACAAATATGACAAACTACCATAAAATTTTAGAACTGTGAGACCTACCCGAATCTACCAATACTAAAAAAAAGCTGAAGTACCAAAAATTGCCACAAACCACCAAATGTAATTCAACTACCAATACAACAACAAATAGAAGTTATTAACACTACAAAAGCTGCCAAAAACACCAAAACCACTTTCTCAAGGCATGGATGTCAAGAATTACTTATTGCAATTAGCCTCCTTATCAAGCTTCTTCATGTCCTCACTGTTTCCAAGTCTATGAAGCATGGGCCGATTGGCTCCCAAATCAACCTCCATATCTTTGATGTCCTCATCATTGCAAGGTTTTTCCTGTTTTAGCTTTGCAAGCTGCACTTCATAGTTCTCCATGTCATCTTTTATCTGCTTTGCAACAACATTGGAACCCTCTACTCTCAAAAAAGTTTCCTAATTCTGCTGCAGAGCCGCTCTCAACTCTTTCGACCTATCAAATGCAGTTGCACATTTTTGAGGCACTCTTCTCAACAATACTTTCCAATTTTGTAACATAGTCAGATGTCCACACGTTGTAGGGGGCCTACCTTTGTGTAGAGATTACTACCACTTTGCATAAGGCAAAGATTATTAATAGATGATGGGTGGCCTCCGTGGGAGGCACCATTTGCCCTTAGCCACATTTTGACCTTCCGATCCAGCCCTCTCGGGCGGCTCATACCCATATTGAGTAAAGTCTCACCAAACCTCACCCATGTGACCTAATGGCATGCAGGGTCCTTAGTTGTTGCATGGAATTTCTCGAAAGCAAAGCAGTGTGAAAACTTTGCAGTGATCTCCCCACAAGATGGAGGGGCTTGGTATACCTTGTGGAACAAGAAGCTACAATCGTCAACCAGACTTGACTACACATGATTTAAGTGAATTTTCACATTCTTTTGGTAGTGTTGCTTGAAAATAGTCATCCACTAGTCATCAGGGAGGTCTTCTTCGATAAGATTTTTTGGAAGCACACCCTCTATTCTCATACCACATTCCCGAGTCCTCATGAAGCTCTTCGGTTGTACAACAAAACTTGGTCATAAGAGGGTATTGCTCCATTTTGTTTTTCCCTGCAAAGTGGAAACACGAAACTCCTTAGACATACCCTCATTCTACCAAAACAAATACCTAAGCATGCTTCCTATATGCCTTTATTTTGGATACATTTTTGTAATGTAAAACTCAACATAGACATTTTGAACTGCTCTTTATCACATGGATGACCTTGCCAATGCAAAATTCGGTATTGTAATGTATCAAATTTGGTATTGTAAAGTGTCTCAATGTATATGCATTAGGAAGGGAATGGGGTATAGGAGGGCCTCTTTATTTTCCATGGGATTAAAAATGAGATTAAGGAATGAGCAAATGGGAGACTGCCATGTGGACTAAAATGGTGGGTGTGGCAGGCTCTAAAAGTGAGTGGTCAAACTTATAGTCCTAGAGGTGGAGGGGTCTTTTCTTTACTAATAAAATAAGAAAGTAAGAAAATTTGAACCTTTTTTTATAAAGCTGGGGTAAAACCCACTCTTTATCTCTCTAGAGGCTATTGACTCCCCCCACCTTCCTCCCTAAAAGGGGATCTTTCAAAAAACGTGATGACATTCTCTCTCTCCTATTTACTCTCTCTATGGCTGCTACATCTACTCTCTCTCCCCTCTAGATATGAGACCTGCATCTCCCTCTTCAAGCCCACTTTTACCTCCAAATACCTTTTGCAATAGAGGTTTGAAACCTTCTTTCTCCATTGATCACTCAGCCTCACCTTCACACCTCTACAGAAAGCTAGAGATCTACAACATTGGATACTTCTATGATATCTTCATCAACACCTCCATTCTCCATTGATCACTCAGCCTCACATTCACACCTCTATGGAAAGTTGCAAATCTGCAACACAACTGCTTCTGGAATATCCTCATTGACACCTTCTTCGGTCCTTCTTCATCATCTAGGTGTAAAGGTGAGGTTAATCACTCAATCTCACCTTCGAACCTCAAGATGAAAGTATAGATCTAAAGTAGTAGCTGCTTCTTCAGTATCTTCATCAACACCTTCCTCGGTCCTTGTTCCTCATATAGATCTGAAATGATCTCCCCTCACTCATCCACATCATTTGGAGATTTTTCATAGGAGCATTGTTGGGTATGATTGTTAGTCTCCTTTAGCATATGCGTTCATAACAACAATGAGCTTCATTCATATTTTCAATGTTCTTGTATCTTTGCTCACTTACCATAATAGTTTTTGTTTCCATCTTTCATGTAGAGATTTGTGGCAGTGTCATTGTCTGTCTTTGTATATATCTCTTAGCATTTCTTGTTACCTTGCACTAATAAAAATCATGTATATGAACTAATCTTCAATTTTGTTATAGCGTGTGTTACATTGCTTTCATGGATTCTTTAGGTGCTCATCACATGGGAGTTTTATTGACTCAATAAGCTACAACAATATGCAAGACGATAGCGGCTCTTCACTTGCTATCATGGCTACAAATAATTTATGTGGGTGAAAATGCAGCCAAGTTCATGGAGTTTACACAAGGTGTCAAGCAAACATATGGCTTCTCAAACACATCACTGAAGGAGAAGATCATGGGTTTCAATAAAATGCAAGATAGCAAGCACCTACAAAGGTATGTGTATATAGATTCTCTTGTTGGTGCTTGACATGTCTTTGCCTCAATCTAGGTTTCTTGAAAAATGTACATGTTCTACTTTTATTTAAATGTTTTGGATTTTACCATTTATGCTTTCACCTCTTAGGTTGCTTCAATGTATGCATAATTTGGTATGTTTTTCTTTCATATATTTTTCATCTAACTTTGCAGAGTGGGAGCCAATGGAATATTTTACAGGCGGCTTTGAAGCTAGCCATGCAGAGATTGGCAAGTTTTTATATGCAGGGTGTTTACGTTGAGAGATTCCCTCACAAGAGAGATTCTTATATGGCCATGCTTATGCCACATCAAATGCTCTTTTATTGGCAAAATTGGTATGCAGATACCAATTTGCAAATCAAGGCTTGTCAATGAAATTTCCATAGTGAAGATAGAAGTGAGCAATGGGAGTATGGGAGGCGCTCGAATCCAATATGTTTTTGAAGAGCTTCTGGACCTTCAAATATTCCCCCACACTAATACTGTGCCCAAGATTTTTGTCAATGATGATTGACATGTTTACAATTTTTGCAAGTACCTGAGTCCTTGAATAGTATTCCTTTTGTGTGAATAGAAAAATTGTAAGGTCACGGGAAGAGAAGGATTGTACTTGTACGGACATCTCATTCCCAAGATGTATCATTGTACAAGCTCAACCACAGGTCCTTATATTAATGAAAACTTGTATTACCTTCAACTTTGTGCATAACTATTTCTTGTAAAGTTTATTTTTAAGTTCTTTTAATCTTTAATTCAATTTAGGTATGATTATTTTGGTATTTCATTAATTTTTTAAGTTCTGGGTGTTTCAACTTTAAAAGTAATAAAGTCTTAGAGAATGGCATCCAAGGGTTGTATTATTGTACAAGTACACAAGTTTAGTTCTCTATTTATCTTCTCCACAAAAAAATATTTTTAAACTCAATTTTTAATAATTAAGTGAATTCTAATTAGTACTACATGGAGGCACACATGTGTGAATATAAATCATTCTAAAGAGCTTACCCCACATAATTATCGATTAATTTTCTAAAGTATATGTACAAATCTGACAAGAAATTTTGATATTGCCTGTTGAAATTTGCCAAAGGGCTTTCTAAGAGGGACTACAAGGTAGATGCTCACAATGGCCTCATCGACTTGGACATGAGGTGTATAGGTATCCAATTTCCTAATTGGGACATGGACCTAGATTTTCTAGTGCTTGAGGACACAAAGTGAAATAAGAACAAAGGAAAGAGCATGAAGAGAGATAGGGAGGTTGAAGATATAAGTGAGCATGAAGAGGCCTCAATGAAGCTTGTGTTCCTACATGACACTAACCTGACGGACAACATAGCTTACTAGATAAAGATGAGGTGATGAAGGAGGTTCCACACTTTCATCTACTCACTTTGTATGCAGTGGTGATAAAGGGTCATCAATTTCTTTTTGTCAACAACATTCCAAATACTGTTGGACTTTAGCAGTATAGCAAAATTCTTAATTATTTCATGATTCAACCTTTAGTATGGAAATTTGGGTATTATGGGATTCATGCTCTTCAATATTTTTGAATATCATGCAAAGCCACTATGATGATTCTCCATTTCCTATTCTTCTTATTCAATGGTGGTGTGGTAGGAGGTGATTGTTGTTTCCATGCAAGGACATCGTTCTGTACTTTTTTCTTCACTCTCTACAACTGTTTGTTGCTCTATGGTTTGAGTTGTATTACACTTCCTCTTTTAACTTTTTTTTGGCATGCACTAAGGGTCTAGTCTTGTGTACCCTCTTTGTAAGAAGTCTACTTATCTGAGAAAATGGGATCACTTTGGAAGAATTGGTTGCACTCGAGACTTGTTGAGTCCATCAAAGTATGAGTTTTTTTTGCACCATGATCAAGGTACATGCTACATTTTTGGAGCGAAAGAATGGAACTTTCCATGCGAGGTCATGTTCCCGGGATAGATTATGGCCAAATCACGCCTATTCTGCACCAAAGAACCCGATCGGGTGGTTTTCAAGAGCCGAGGGACTCTATCCAAGCCCCTCGGGTCTTGAAAAACCACCCGGCCATGTCCTTTGGTGCAAAATAGGCGTGATTTGGCCATAATCTACCCCGGGAACATGACCTCGCATGGAAAACTCCATTCTTTCACCACACACTCCGATAAATATATTCTTACAAATGGAAATATTCCGGTGAGCCTTTTTGGTTTTTTGACGAGTTATATTAATTTTTTGGTGAGTGACACTACAACACGGCGCGCAGAATTCGACGCAAATATCGACGAAATAAAGTTAGTTTTAAAACTAAAAAGCGTTGAAATAGGCCTCGAAATAAATTATGAAATGAGCGCCGGAATACGCAATGAAATATCCACCGGTAATACTATGGCATTTTCCAACGCGTCTATCGAAGTCTGTACCGATGCTTATACCGTATTCTGTATTGAGACCAAATTTTTGGGCAAAGAGGGCTGGGAACTGATGCTGCATGTATTGCAGCAAAAGAAAACAACCCTCTCTGCCCAAAGGAAGAGTGCACAAGCAACCGCACTCCACCTACAAGCTGACGCTAAAGAGCGAGTGTATGGCAATTAGCAAAATTGTAAGAATAACATAACCACAAAATCAAAAGCTTGATCATGGCATGATGGCATAAAGATTTTATAACCAAAATTAAAACATGAGTCAAAAACTGCAAAACCATAAACGTAACCTGTTTGCCGTACCATAACCATTACCATAACTTGCTTGTCATACCATAACCATAATAGCCATACCATGATGGCATAAAGATTTTATAACCAAAATTAAAACATGAGTCAAAAACTGCAAAACCATAAACGTAACCTGTTTGCCGTACCATAACCATTACCATAACTTGCTTGTCATACCATAACCATAATAGCCATACCATGATTGCACAACCATAACCATAAACATAAACATAACGATAACAATAACCATCACATGATTGCCACACCATCATAGCAAAACCATAACCTTAACCTGACTGCCAAATCTTAACCATAACATTTGTGCCATACCATAAACATAACCATAAACCATAAACATAAGCACTACAAATCTGTACATATGCAAACAATCACTGAGTGAGAAGACCCTCATGGTAATTCCTCCCAGTCAATGTCCTCTCCGTCCTCCTGCAGCTGGGTCAAAAGGGCCACAAGTCCATGCTTGTACCCATACTTCTCCTCTCGGCGTGTCAGAGGAAGCTTCACGGCAACTTCCTGCAAAATTATGGTTTAATCATTAGATAAATCTTCAAATAACATAAATATTTTCAATGATTTAAAGCATACGTATAATACTTACAAACTCATGTCGAAGCATATCGTAGCCTCCACACCCAAGATGTGATGCTCCAATAGACTCCAAACGTGCTCTGGCTACGTCTCTCTGCTGCTGAAATCTCTGAAGATTGTCTTGTGTCTCTCGTGCAATCCCCACCCATTCCTCTATGTCCAACCATGCCGGTTTGGGACTTCCATCATTGTACATGTCTCTCACCTCTGACCGACAGTGTGACATTGTGGACTCGCTACGCTCAAAATCCAGGGGTTCGAGACTGGATCGTACCCCTCTGTCGGCATGTACTCTCTATGAATGGCCTCGACGATGTAATTCTTTCTTTCAACATTGAGGTTATCCCAAACCTCCATCAAAGAGTGACCAAACTTAATCGTACAGAGCTGTTGAATCCTCTGCCGCATGGCCTTTTTGACCATATCTGCCACAACAACCCCATCCCTGCTCTTGTACACCTTGCTAGGATCATTCTCGTGTGATCCCCAAGGTGTACGCGGTGTGCCAATTGGTGAACTATTTACTGAAGAGAGTGGTGGATACTCTCTCGATGGTGTGGACGCATCGATAGAACCACTACCACAGCAACCACCGTCTCCATAGCGACGCCTACCTCATCTCGACGATGAACCACCCGTCGGTGTAGGGCGCACACGAGTCCTAGGTGTAGGGGGCACACTAGACTGAGGTGTGGGGCCACTCGGTGTAGGGACTACACTAATCTTAGACATAGGGTCGATCATAGTAGGTCTAGAGGGACCTACTGCCCAAAGGTGTTGTGCCAGCGCGATCTGCTCTGGTGTGAGCTAAGACAAAAACGAGCCCATCTTCTCGGGTGACATGTCGGCCGGAGTGAGAAGAAGACTAAAACTAGGAGAGTATGGCTCATTGTCATCAGCCATGGCTAATCATACACAAACAACACCCACAAAATACGTTAGTTTACAAAAGAATATGCTTAATGAATACAAATAACAAATCACTGAAGCTGCTACGCAAATGAATGAATCTAAAGTGTATTGTAGACTAATAAAAAGAGTTTTACAAAAGAGTTCCTAGCAAAAATCGTTAGTTAATCTCTCATCCTATGTGAGATCTAATGCACCAAAGATGTCTATTTCAATCTGTACTTCTGCATCTTCGTCATCAAACTCTACTTCTTCGTCACTCTCCGCATCAGCTTCTGTATTTGACACCTCATCTCTAGGTTCAAACAATTTCTCACTACTGACATCCACCTCAAAATCTAAACTTAAAGTTCCCATCAGTCCTGCGCTTTGTTCATGAATCACCTCTTCAATCTCAACATCCAATCCTTCACAGACTTTCTTGCTACGTGGAGCAACTTGAACGACATAGAGCTAGTAGGGTTTAGATAAATCATTCTCATCATTTTCTGTCCATAGTGAATCGTGTATGAACACAACTTGTTCACAATCCTATGGAAGTACGAATGTATCCCGTGCATCTGTCCACACCCGCTTAGAGTTCACTTGAATCAATCCACTCTTGTCTTTACGCACAGTTGCATTAGAGCCGCTGGTAATAACTTTGAACCACTTGACATCAAAGATAACATATTAAACTTTCTTAAGCTAATCTTCAAGATGTCTTCGATGTAGCCAAAGTATTCAAGTTGGTTGTATCTGTATTCTCATCCATGGCACTACTCCTACTTTCTTGGACGAAGCTTGCCCTAACGCCACTGTCAAAAGTGACCCTTTGTTCGTTGATCCGTTGCACTCTCAAGTGTTTCCCATGCGACCACAAAGCTCCATATTTGTGATACTACAGCCACAAAATTGAAACAGATTAAAAGTTATAAAGCACTATGATCATGTGGAGCTCAAAAAGGAAGTTGTGAAATATGCATGCCAATCACAACCCCTTGACATCTCCTATTCCTCTTCAGTAATCAACACTCCATTCCTCTTTGTCTCTGAGATTGTTGCATCTAACCACACCTAGTTGGAAAGTCGAGCGATTCTTGAAGATGATCTGGAAAAGGAAGGTTTCTAGTGGCACGGTTGCGCTTGAATTGAAGGCAATCTGTCAAACATTGTTGCTTTTCCCCTTCGTACCTCTCTAGCTACTTTTGCATGATGTCTGAGTTGAGAAGGCAAAATCTCATAACCTTTTCTCGAATTGTGATGTCCATATTCCTAACGATGTCTTGTCCCTGCGGCTCGTCCCTTGTCACCTTGACGTTGACCTCAGTAGTCCACATTCGGGGCATTATTGGATCAATTGAGACAAAAAATTCACTAATGAGGACAAGAGACTCTTGTACAATCCATCCTTCGACCATGCTACCCTCAGGGCGAGCCCTTTGAAGAACAAACCCCTTTAACACCAGTCCTGTAAAAAATCAACCACTTTTGTGGCTTTTTGAGACTTTTATAAAAAAATTATCAACACTATGTTAGTTATCTAAATAGAAAATGGTTTCAGGGAATTATGACCAACACTCAATATGAGCTGATAAAAAATAGTATAGAGCTAATTGAAGGTCTAAAGGTGTCTTTCCATCGCCATGTTCTACAACTAATTTGTGCAGATGGACAAATATTTTCTATTTTTTAATAAAAGTAAATCAAATCATTGTTAAGCAGGCCCAAACTTCGTTGAAAAATCCCTCAATAGGTATGTGATAGATGTACCAAGCTTTTTTAACCCATATACAAAGACTACCAACATTTTTTACCTCTCCAATTTAAGTGTTGAAGTGCAGTTTTACGTAAAATTTACTAATTTTAAAAAAGTAAAATTTACTAATTTTAGAAAAGTAATTTTTTATTTTTGAGCTTTTCATGTAATTTGTGTATTTAGAACCTTTTTCATATCTTGAACCCATAATTAAGAAGTTTCATGAAATTTTGATGTCATATGCAAAAGTTATGTTTCATTTACGAGGATCCTGATGTGAGCCATTTTTGTGGCTTCAGCCAGTTTTGTGGCTCATTACAAGTGTAGTGTTAAAGTCTTCATAAATCTCTCCAAGAAGAACATCCACCGACTATGGACCACCCCAGCAATTGCAACTTCATCAACCACATGCACAAGTACATGCATTTGGATGGTAAGTATGTTTGTTGGAAAGTACTTCTCCACCATGCACATTGCTTCAATAGCATTTAAGCATGCTGCATCGATGATGTCTTCTCTTATCTCTTTTGAACTGATCCAACGTACCAACTCACTAATTTTGTAGATTGTTCTTCTAATGTCATCTGTCAAACAACCCTTTATGGAAATTGGTAAGATGAACTGTAAAAATTTGTGCCAATCCTGGGACTTAAGACCATTGAGATTGTCATCTCTCGTAAAATCCATTTTCAAACATCGCATGCACCCTGTGGGAGTCTTGAATGAAGATATAGTCTTCTTCACTTGTTGCTCTTCTGCATGACTCAGAACCCATGGACCTTTTGGTATAGCAAACTTTCCATTGGGTTTAAGTCAAGGCCACATCTCTGGCATTCGACCCACGGCCTGCAGGTCATCTATTTGGGCCTTGCTTTCCCTTTTTCTAGTGATGGTTTTCCATATGATCTCCCCCACATTCTTGAAGATGTGCATTGGGTCAAGCAAATGATTAATCATCAAGTTACTCCAGTATGGGATTTCATGGAAAATAGAAAGTCTTTTCATTCCAGGTGGCATCCAATCTCCACTCTCCAACCACATGTTCTTCCAATCGTTCGCTTTCAGTGGATGCATGTCATGTTTGTATATGTTTGGTCCACGTAGCTCATGTCCTTCAAGCAAAAAAATCTACCATGCTTCTTGTAAACTGTCTTGCTCAGATGCTCAGAGCGGCGGAAGCCAAGTCAAGGACCACATTTTGGACATGCATGATTGTCCGAGTAACTCAAGCTTGAAACTTTACCAATTAAAATATAAAAGCGTTGGCATAGCCAGGAATCACATGTGTGTGAAGGTTTTAAAGGCACTTACCTGAGCACTCACCGAAGCCTAGCCAACCGTGCATGGTCCACATGAGAATGCCTTGCACATGTACATTTCGTCGTCCGGTTGGTTGGGACATATCAACGACATCGATTCCTGTCCACAAGATTTGGAGCTCTTCTATAAGTGGTGCCAGATAGACGTCCATGTTCTTTGCTTTGTACTTTCTTGGGACGATCAATGACAACAATAGATGGCCCTTCTTGATAGCAATAGATGGCCCTTCTTGATAGCGAGCCATGGTGGAAGATTATAATTAATCAGACAAATAGGCCACGTTCTCCATGACGAACTCCATAATCAGAATGGGTTTACTCTGTCCATTGCCAGACCAAAGCGGATACATTGAGGCTCGTTATTATATGTAGGCCAGCTTTCCTCTATGTGCTTCAATGCACGAGAGTTAGCAAGTACCCGTATCACAATCATCTGTAGATCTAGTATTTGAGTGCCATGTCATCAAAGCGGCTATGGACTTGCACCTGAACATGCTCTTTATTCTTGGAATGATAGGAAGTGTTGAAGGACCTTTGCAGGGATAAATTTTCCTCGTGTTTTCACCATGTACCTGTTAGATCCACAATTGGGACACTGTTCCAAATTTTCATACTCATTGCGAAAAAGTATACAATCATTAGGACATGCATGTATTTTGTGCCCGGGGGGTTCACCTTACATAGTATGTAGGCTATCAGGTGAGTTCAACATAAGGGTATTTAAATCCCTTAAAACTTACAGAAAAAAATTTACATAAGGATATGTTTTTTACAAATCTCAAAAAACTTTACAAAATTTAAAAGAATATTTCCTAGAAAATTCACAGAATAGGGATTTTAGAAAAAGAGCCTGAACGCACGTGATATAGTGGTCTTAAATATAGTGAACCCCCCGGGATTTTTTGATAATCCATTAGGAAGAGAATGGGGTCTAGGAGGACCTCTTTATTTGGCAATTTAAGGAAGTCAAACCTTTAGTATTAAGAAAGTAATCAAAGGACAGCTTTTGAATTCAAACAGGCAAAATGGCTAGCTTCTTTAAATTTAAAGTCCCCCCCGCCCCCCCCAAAATGGAATTTAAAATCTAGCGGGTAAAACTATATCATGTAGCATATCTATGGAAAGAGCTCGATGCTTAGATTACAGATCTATGATCTCCACTGAAATTGGAAATCATATGTGAGAGTTATGGAAGGCCAAAAATCATAAAATTTTCCACTTCATTTTTGGGAGGAAAAGTGCATCCTTTGACCACTCTTACACATCTCTTACACACCCACCATTGTTGCACACATGGTGTACACCTATTCATCAAAATGTTAATCACCTCCATAAGCTCATGGAAAATAAAGAGGCCCTCCTACACCCCATCCTCTTTCTAATGCCAAGCCCAAATTCGTAAGAAGCTTTTTAGCGGTTGGATGGGTAGGGGTCATGTGATTCCCTTCTGGTAGGATTTACTCATTGAGCAACTTGTCGTTACATGAATAAGTCAGCCCCTTGATCACATTATTGAACTGTAATTTGCACTTTATCATGCTTAGGATACAATATATTTACATGAAAAGCTCTGTGACTGCGACGTCAGACCAACTCTAGACAGACTGCAAATAACGCATTGCCAACACAGTGCGGAGAACTGAGATTTTTGCACCATTGTAAAGCGGCATGCGTGCAAGACTTTGCATCATCTTGCCCTCTTTATCATTGCTATCATATCGTCAATATGAACGGGATGGCTGAGGTTGGTGTATAGTTATGCGTTCAATGTTGTTGCCTTCTATGTTGGAATCCATGTCAAAGAATGCGTCCAACATCTGCTCCATCTCTACTTCTTGAAATGCCGAAGCAGGTATTAGTTGGGAGGACTTATTCGATGGCTGCTCGTTTGAAAATCGTCTTCTCTGGGATGAGGTTGGCACAATATCTACTTGTGGAGTTTGACCTTCAATCTCTAGACCATGAGATGGATAACGTAGGTCTTGTAGTTGCTCTATTGGAAAGAGACCGTGATTGCGTATGTGTTGGTCGTAGATTTTTTGTTTTCAAAAGATCTGATGCTTGCAATGTGCACAAGGACATGCCATCCTATCGTCCATAGTTTATCTACCAATGATGAAACAAATAATTAAAACACTCTAGTTGTTATAACTACACACACAAAGTACATGACAACCTCAAATTCTCTAGCCAGGCCCGATCCCCGCACACCTCGGTCTAGAGGTGAACGGAGATTAGGACCACAGAGTAATAATCTCGTCTTTATTGGTCAATGACTATATATTAAGTTCTTGAAGTCTGTGTGCACTTTTGAAGTCCGATTGTGTTTTTTCAACTATTTGCTGCTAACTCTAACAACCTCACATTCTCTAGCCAAGCCCGATCCCCGCACACCTCTGTCTAGAGGTGCACGAAGATTAGGACCACAGGGTAATAATCACGTCTTTATTAGTCAATGACTATATATTAAGGTTCTTGAAGTCTATGTGCACTTTTGAAGTTCGATTGTGTTTTTTCTACTATTAATTTGTCGCTAGCTCTAACCTAACCTTAACCTAACTTAATAACCTAACTTATAACCTAAACCTAACCTATAACCTAACCTAACCGAAGTTCGTTTGCATTTTTAGAAGTACACCAGTCATTTTCGAAGTCCGTTTGTGTTTTTTCTACTATTAATTTGCCGCTAGCTCTAACATAACCTATAATCTCACCTAACTTATAACCTAAACCTAACCTAACCTAACCTAACATAAAACCAACACAACGGTGAGGTGTTTGGCAAAACGGCAAGCCATACAGCTTGCCTACAATGCATATGCGTCTGAAATTTGTTCAAAGATTCATTAAGTTTTAAGTACTTACTTAAACTTCCAAATAAGAGGCCCTCCTATATCCCATTCTCTTCCTAATTTCTATAAACGTTGATTGTACTATTAGCAGCTATATGTTGCATTTCACATTTTAGATTTAGATGCCCTTTATTTAGAAATATAAATAATGATCTTTCCTTTGTTTTATGGTGCCTTGTGACCATCCTTTCATCAGCCACTATTGATATCCAATTATGTACAAGAATGTATTAACTACAAAAGTTATTGTCTAACTTGATTCTTGGCACAAATTTTTGTGGGGCCTAGAAAATGAGAGAAACGATGTATTTTAAGGCAAGCACATAGTTAACCACTATTTGAATGACAATATAAAGTAACTTCAAAACAATAGCAAAGTTCTGTGAAAGTAAAGAGATGACACAATAAGATGGTAAAGATCATATTGCCTTAATCAATTACATGAGACCACTCGCTTAGCATATGAGTGGTGTACTTAAATGTTCCATACATGGGAAATAGTGCTAGGCTCTCTCTCTCATCACTCTATTGCTCCACCTTTTGGCCCCTTCATCTTGACTTCCATTTGTAGCACCTTTCTTTGCAGCTATGAGTTTAGAAGACACTTTCAATTGATTCTTGGTTGTTGAGATTTGGTTCCACGCTTGAATGTCCATCTTGGCTTGGTTGGTTCTTGGTCTACAATTGAGCTACAAAGTGACTGATTATATCTCGCTAGGGCTTGACTTTTCAAATATTGCAGTCATGAATTTCACGTTATTAACTTTTGCGCTACACCTTCTGCATATCAAAAGTGAACACATGGAGCTATAATACCAGAATCTAAATACAATGTGAGTTTCTTAATTCCATAGGTGAATTTGGTTGCAATATAAACATTCAAAATTCTACCTCTTCCAAGAGCAAATATTTAACATTGCTGAATTTAGACCAATCTATATTGTGGCCTACATTGTTGAAATGCATTGAAAACAAGTTTTCCAAGGCATTGACTAGTAACTTACAAATATAAGTTGGGGAGGCACTAGCACCTATTTTCAATATTGTTGAATATAGGAGAATTTGCTAAAACAAGAAACGATTAATAAAGAATCCTCCTAATTTCAAAGAAGAAAGGATTCCAATAAGTCAGTCATGGGAAAAATACACTAACCGAACATGCTTTGCAGGAGCTGACACTTACCTCAAGATTCTTAGCCAACATTGAAAATTTGTGACCATTCAGAAGCCTTACATACACCCCTTGCATTCTGCGACATTGACACCAAGTATAGTAGATTTCTACTCCATTGCAATCCTTTGTCGGGTAGCTATGAGCAAGCACATTCCTGCTAGAAATTACTTGCATAGTGCATAGAAAGCACTTTCTACCAAGTACACTCCTGCTAGAAATTACTTGCATAGTGCATAGGTCTCACACACGCACACATATATACATAGAGTAAGGAGATGTTGTAGAAACTATGAAAAGTTTTTTTGAAAAGGGATAGGGAGCAAGAGTAGGAAAGTTGATGTTGCACATCAAGAAAGAGGTTATGGAAATCAAAAGAGAGATGCAAGCTTGGGAAGAGAGTGAAAGTGGACTAGGGAACCTTGATCAAGGAAGAAGACGTTGGAGCTATGGAGACAGAAGTTGCAGATCTAGAATGAGATGTTGGACCTATGGAGAAAAAGTTGCAGATCTAAAAGAAAATTTTGGATCTATGGAGAAAGAGGTTGCAGATCTAGAAGGAGATCTTGTACCTATGGCGAAAGAGGTTGTAGGTTTAGAAGGATATGTTGTAGCTATGGAGGAAGAGGTTGCAAATCTAGAAGGAGATGTTACGAAGGTAGAATGATGTGTGGTAGGCTACTTTACAAGCATGAGAAGAGTAGGAGGAGAGAGAGAGAGAGAGAGAGAGAGAGAGAAGAGAGAGAGAGAGAGAGAGAGATGTTAGGGTGTTTTAGAAAGAGAATGGAGATAAAGATTGCAGATCTGCACTTTTCAGTAGTTGAGGGGAGAGAAAGAGAGCTTAAGACACTTTTGGAGGGAGAGGAATAAGAAGAGAGAGAAGACAAAGAGGGGACAAGAGAGGGAAACTTTTAATATTTGAAAATTGAAAAGGTGCTCTTGGGGGGAGAGTAACTCCAACCAAATCTAGTAAAATCTATATATATTCTTTAAGAAAATAAGCAAAAGTATTTTTATATAGGCATGTCCAAACTATCTACCCCACCATTCTAGCCCTTGGTCAAAGCTTGATTAAGTTTTAATTTTTGTCTTAAACTGCCAAATATTAAAGAGGCCCTCCTATACCGCATTTTCTTCCTAATGATTAGCCTTCACTACCCTACATAGGTTTAAAATTTTGGGTTTGGCTCATATCACATATACTTGCATACATGCAATGAAAAAAAAATATAGAGCCCTCAAGATATCGAACATACACTTGCATGCATGCATGCAATTTAAGAAGAATAAATTAGATAGGACTCAAAACGTTAAAACCTTCAAATGACAATAGCTACCTTTTATGAAAGAAAATTATATGCTAGTGACACAACACAACGATGGACACATGCAAAGGAGGAACACCAACCTCTGGATTTTGTAGATGACCGAGTCTCATCCTCGCCAAAAACATCTCCAGACATAGCTGATTTCTCTACAAAGAGCTTCCCTTGCTAGCTCTCGTGTTTGGGGTGTTGATGCTTCAAGGAGATTTTGTACATGTGAGGGGGGAGCTTGCATCCATGGTCCTAGGTTTCTTCCCCTTGTCTGGTGATTCCTTGGCAATAGCCTTCCTCGTAGGCATCCTCATAGTAGTGATGGGTGCATAGGCAAAGACCTCGCTAGCCGGTGGTGCAAAGCCTTTACTGCTTGTAAGAGAGGTGCAGAGACTTTGCTAAAAGATGTAGGTCTTGTCTGTGAGAGAGGTGTGAAACTACCGATGGATGATAGACAATGACAGGCTCAATCACACAAATTTAAACATACAACTCCCACCCATGATTACCCCACCCACGTTTTCTTTCAAAGGATTGGTGTTTCAATTTTAATACATTCCCTCCTAAAGTGATTAAATTTAGAGGGCAAGAAAGGTTCTCTCCAACATAACTTGGGCATATGTAGATGTAACAACTAGGTAGAAACAAATAAGGTCCTTTTTTGTACCACCAATGCATGCTTTTAGCCACACAGATACGCCAAAACCCACACCAAGCAACAAAGAGTGTCTCTTGTAGGCCTTTGTGGAGGAAGCTAGAATCCTTGTGTTTCAATGTAGTAGTGTGTCCCATTCAAAGCTTTACCTTACCATGAATTGTTGTTTGTTGTCCTTGATGAGTTCTTTGAACTGTTTGGGCAAAGGGGGGGGGAGAGAGAGAGAGAGATAACATGTCACGTGCTTGATTTGGATTAATGGTGTAAATTTACAACAAAAAGATTGAACACTTCCAAGAATCAAGATTAACTTCTTTTTCCAAAAATCTAGGAAACCTTTGGAGGAACTATTCTATCAACAACCATGTCTCTAGAGTGGGGTATGGGAGACTTTCTAAAGTATCCCCATTCATGAGTTTGCTAAAGATGGAAAAATTGTTCACGTGGCGTGGCACAAAGGGTGAAGGATCAATCAAACCATAAGATAAATACGACCTAACCTTTCATACCTTCTTTTGATCATGGTGGAAAAACAAAAGTAGCATTCAGAGAGAATAAATCATGATTAAGGCCCAAAATATAGTGTACATAATGTAAATGTAAGAAGATTGGATTGATTCAACTTAAATGAAATGGTTACAAAGAGTGCCTTCTAGAGAGGCTAGGCCTTGGTGGAGGTAGCTCAAATGACATCATATGTGAGATAATCATGGCATCTAAAGGAGGTAAAACATGCGTAAACTTACCTAGAATATTGGGTCAAACCCTACTCATGGGGGACGGTGTCATGAAACATGTACAAGCCATACATATCATGCACTGAAAAAAGTTTATGGGTCATAAGTGTAAGAGAAAA
This sequence comes from Adiantum capillus-veneris, assembly GCF_014529385.1. Taxonomy (NCBI): domain Eukaryota; kingdom Viridiplantae; phylum Streptophyta; class Polypodiopsida; order Polypodiales; family Pteridaceae; genus Adiantum; species Adiantum capillus-veneris. The sequence goes on along the minus strand of NC_140960.1, from coordinate 17,439,120 downwards.
TTTTCATACCAACAAGAGAGAATAACCAAAACCATAAGGATAAGCTAAGATTACCCAATATTGTAGTAGTCGCTTACAAGAAAATCCAATTCTTTAGAAGCACATGGTTATTTGTGAGAAGATTGGTATGAGAAAAACTATACTCGCAATTTCGGAACTGCAATGGTGGGGACAGCCTTGTTTGAACTGGCTCCGGCCTTTTCTTTCATGTTAATAGTTTCACACGTTACCCCACATGGGAGCTCCCAGTTGAACTTGTTCACAAGATTGGCAAGTATTAGCTCCAACATACGCAAACCCAAGGGTAGCCCCAAACACCTGCGTCTCCCTGTCCCAAACGGTATGAACTCAAAATGTTGACCTTTGACATCCATGTCCTTTTCTTCAAACCTCTCTGGCATAAAACGTGTTGCATCCTGCCAGAATCGTGCATCCCTTCCAATGGCCCATGCATTCACAAACACATGTGTGTTTGCTGGTAACGTATAGTTGAGCACCTTACACTCATTTGAAGATACATGTGGTAATAAAAGCGGTACTGGAGGATGTAGGCGAAGCACCTCTTTCACCACACAATTCAAATACTTTAAACTTGGGAGGTCTGAATCAAGGATTTGTTCCTTTTTTCCTATAACATTGTCGATCTCTCTTTGGAGTTTCAAAAGACAATGGGGATTCTTTAGCAGTTCTGCCATACCCCACTCTAGAGTCAGGGTTGTTGAGTGAATGCTGCCTCCAAAGATTCCCTATGATTTTGAAAAAAGAAGTCAATCCACCGTATTGTAAGTGTTAAATGTTTTGTTATAAATTTGCACCTTTAATTGAAAACAAGCACAATATTCTCTCTCTCTCTCTCTCTCTCTCTCTCTCTCTCTCTCTCTCTCTCTCTCTCTCTCTCTCTCTCTCTCTCTCTCTCTCTCGGACTTATCTCTCTATCTCGTAGATAGAAAACAATAGGTCATGGTAAGACAAAGCTTTGAATGGAACACACTAGTCCATTGAGACAGAAGGATTCTAGCAACCTGGACATACCTAGGTGCTGTGAACAATACCGTAAAGCTTTTGAAGCCAATGAAATAGTCATTTTACAAAATGTCTATCTATACTAAGGATAAAGGGGAAGGGAATTCCAGTTCCCCCCCCTGCCACGCGTCAAAACCTGCTTCAACCGGTGGGTGTGGCCTGCAGCTCCGAGAGCACAGTGACGCACAGAGAGAGAGAGAGAGAGAGAGAGAGAGAGAGAGAGAGAGAGAGAGAGAGAGGCGGCGAAGCCGCCGGCTATACTAGTGAGAGTATAAACTCTGTATGCTAACGCTCTAACTCTAAACTCCTAAAACACCAGCATCATGAGTGAGTTACTTCTAACTGATTAATTAAATACAACATATATGCATGCACGAGAAGGTGAGTGAAAAATAAAGTTGAGTAAACCTTGCTCTCACCATTAGAATGCTCTTGACCTCGTCCATGGTGAGGGTACCTTCAATGTGTCTCGTGAGGAGCGCATGGAGGAGGTCATCTTTGGGAGCAGCATTCTCCATCGACATGGCTTGCTTGCGTTCGTTGAAGATGCGAGTGACAAGGGCGTCCATGTGGTTACGGAAGGAAGTGAGGCGGCGTTTTTTGAAATAATCAAGTAATGAGAGCCAAGGGAAGAAGTCGCCCACAAAGGGAGAAACCTCTTGCTCTGCATCCTTGACAATTTGCGGCAGATCCTTACCTCCTCCTGCTCCATCGAGAGAATAGAGGATGCGGCTAATAATCTTGGTGGACATGGCACCAACGCATTTGCCAAGGTCGACCGCAGTGGTGCCAGCTTGGGAGAGATGCGTGATGTTGCGCAAGAGGGCGGCAACCTCTTCTCGCCGCACGTACTCCATGTCCTGCATGCGCTTAGCCGTGAAGAGCTCCATGATGCATAGCTTCCTGCGCTTCTGCCATTCCTCGCCATGGCTGGCGAAAAAGAGGTCGTTCTCCTTCCCGAAGAGGAGAAACTTGATGAATCCGTAGGCTGGGCGATTGGCAAACTCCTTGTCCTGCGTCACCAGAATCTCCTTGGCCATATCTGGGCTGGACACCAGCACGCACTTTTGCCGGCCGAACCGCAAACCCACGATGTCCCCGTATTTGGACGAGAGCTTGGCAAAGTCTCGGTGGGGGACGTTCATCACATGATGGACATGGCCGAGGATCGGAAGTGGCAATGGACCCGGTGGAAACTTCCCCGCACTACCGCGGACCCAGCTTCGAATTGCCCACAGCAGGCTCAAGCAGCCGCAAACCAAGAGGGCGAAGCTGGAAGCCTCTGCGAAATCGAAGCCGCGTTCTGCATCACTTAGACGTTCTCCTAACATTGCAGCTAGCTTTGTCAAATTAGCTGTCACTGCGTTCTCTAGCTAAACCTATAATAGAGAAGAGAGGATGAGAGAGCGAGGAGCGTACGTCTGTGTCATGCAGCTATTTCTAGCTCTTATAACTCATGGGCATGGCCTCTCTGATCTCTCTCTCTCTTTCTCTCTCGCGCGCGGGCGCCCTCGTGAGAGTCATGGTGGGTACTAATCAGAGCCCTCCCCAGACTCCCTTTAAAGGGCTGCAGCGGTGCAGGTTCCTTCATGATCGATGCGAATTAACAGCAGCAGGTTAACGACGGTCCCTCTCGATACCGAAAAGGGCTCTCAATAGTACGCCAGACAAGACCTAATGGTGTGCCAGCTTGTGGGCAGCTCGAAAACAACTTTTTCCCAAAAACTTGGCAAACCTACATATGTGAAACAACGGAGGTATATTGACAAAATTTGAAGGTTTTTACACCGACTTACACTATTTTTTTGAAAATTTTGTAGGTTTTCTCACCTTCAAATATGAAATTTAGAGGTAAAATTCAAAATTTGTGGGTGGGATTACACTAAACCTAGATTATATGTTCAAATTATAAATCATTTGTTGCAACCACCCTCCAACAAAAAAGTGAATGAAGTTGTTGGGAAAGATAGACATAATTTTTTTGTCATCAATTCTCTTTAAGACTTTTAAGGCTCAAAAGGGACACGTGTCAAATAACAAAATTTGGACGACCTTCATCCATATGGATACTAAGGCCTTTAGAGGCCAATTGGCCGTGCAATACAAATAGGATGTCACCATTGTTGATGATAGTTTTGAAATCTTACGAGAATCTGAGGATATCCCTCGTCGAAGCTTGTGACTGAAACACCACACAATTAGGAAGGTTAATTAGGTGGTTTTTTTTTTTAAATCAGCACAAGGAAGGTAGAAGGGAGAAACTATTCACATATCATGTATTTTACAAATGTACATTGCTGTACATTACACCCTGGAGGGGCCATCGTGGGAACACCCCCCCCCCCCCCCCCCCCGATAGGAGAGGAGAATACAGCCAAGAGAACAAAGGCCTCACCAACTGAGCTACGCCTCTTGGGTATTAGGTGGTCATTGATCTCTTGTATATAGAAATGGCCATCAATGCCACAAAATAGAAAAGGAAAAAATATGTCCACCGTTCGTCGCAGTTTCACGTCCAAGGAAGGCAAGGCTCAGCTCATCAGTACCCAAAACCTTTTTTTAATCCAACCAAAATACTCGCTTCTTTGATAGATAGTTGGTTTAAGCCTTCTTCAATAGCAGCATAAAGACAACAAATCCAAAGTTTTATATATACTTTTATTTTTTAATAGCAAAACTCACAATTGTAAGTGAATTATATTTATCAACCCAAATAATCACAAGGTCTTGTCATGCTCGTGTTGAGCCATGACATCATCCAAGGACCATAATTACATCGGCTATCAAGGCAGCCATCCCACCCAACTCGCCCCCTAATCTTTGATACATAGGGTCCCTTCTCATGTTCTTCTTAGTATATATATACTTATTTGCATTGAAAAAAATGTTTATTGCTGTAAACTTCTCAAATAAACACTGAGTGGAGCACCTTGAGTTTCTTAACACTTGAGCTTCTTTAATACAACGTGCTAAAAGTGCTCTGCATAAACATAAAATGCTAGCACGGGTAAGGGCGCATATAATTGACACTAATCACAACTCTATAGAACGCTCTAACTTTTGTTGATTTCCTGAAATCATGACCGGCACAAATGCACTATAAGGATTGCTTGTTGGTAGAAATTATTGAATGAATGTGTGCATACTAGAGATGGAGGAGTGTGGGCCATCACAAATCACAAGAGAGCCTTTAAACTGTAGGATGTGGGCATAGTACGATTGCAACACCTTAAGATATTAATGAAGGCATCCACCTTTCCCTTCAATTTCACTAGTTTGCTACCTAACCAAAAAGAACACTTTAGCATCCTTTTTTTTTCAATGTTCATGAAAAAAATTGATGTGTGTATTGAATATGGCAAGTCATGTGGGTCTAATAGACAAAGTAAAACATGTTACATCTATGAATTAAAGTTTGCATTGTGGTACATATACATGTACATGTACTAGTGTGTGACCCGCTTGTTGATGTGGCCAAGAAAAGCATGGCCATTGGGTCACACACATGGAGACATACCTATATTCATAGGTATGTATGAGTGTTTGTATGCATACAAGTGAAAAGGGTTGGTTGTAATCCTTGTAACAATCACTCCAAGAAGATGACAATCTCTCTCTCTCGTCCTTGTAACAATCACTCCAAGAAGATGACAACCTCTCTCTCTCTCTCTCTCTCTCTCTCTCTCTCTCATCTGATCTTGAGATCAAGATCTGTCACATAGATCTTTGATATTTATTGGGATCAATAAAAATTCTCTTCTTCTTCTCCCCCCCCCCCCCCCCCCCCCCCCCTCTCTTCTCACACACACACACACACACACACACACACACACACGGAGTTCTTAGGTTGATACTTGTCTAGTAGATCTTTGAGATCTCTTTTAGTGAAAAAAAGAGGAAATCGTAATAGCCATTGAGTGTGGTGAATTGATTATCACAATTCTCTTTTAAAAATCAACTCTTTAAAGACTTGTCAAGTTAGAGATTTAAGGTCTCTTAGCGTGCTCCTATGATATTAAAACCTCTCCCTCTCTCTCTCTTTCTCACAAACACACACGTATAGGTGCCGGTGCACAACCCCTCAATTACCCTCTCTGTCTCCCTCCAATATTTCTCTCCCTATGGGAAAATTAAAGCCCATAAGGAACTACAACCCTCTCTCTCTCTCTCTCTCTCTCTCTCTCTCTCTCTCAAACTTAAAGAATTGTAATTAGAAGCATGCCATACAAATTGTCTCTACAAGAATGTATATGTAATACAATTTTGACGGTTCATCCTAGCTGGTATCTTCTCTAGTAAAGATATGCTCATTTGTATGGCCTTGATCTCTTTATGTGGATAAACAATCCTTCAAGTAATCTATCCCTCTATATGGAAGAAATCTTCAAAAGTTCTATATCAATAAGCAATATGTAGCACAAATGCAAGAACCTCTACCCAACACAAGTTGTGCTCGAGGTGGAGAGAGAGAGAGAGACTCTAGATATATTGAGTATCCAGCTTTTGAGTGCCCCATTCCATTTTGGGTCTATTGGAGACCCGTGTTTGAAAAAAAAAGGGTTTAGAGTATGTTTAGCCAGCTAAAATTGTAAAACGCAAGCTACATTTCAAGCTTTCCTTGAAGAAAATTGATAAAATTTTGCAAGTTTTAGTGTAAACACCAACAATTCTTCAAATTCTAACCTACAAACCCGAAGGGTTTTATTTGTGCCCTTGCTTATTAAATTACTTCAATGAAGAAAAATAGTATAAGTACATGAAGCATTTCTTATCATAGAACTAACTCCCTTTTTCTTGAAATAATTTGTAACTGATTTTGGTTGCTACCAGCTAGTGGAGAAACTCTCTCTCTCTCTCTCTCATGTCGATGCCCAGTGTTCGGGAAAAATCTTATTCCAAACATACAAAATTCCTTTTCTTGATTTTGTCAAGAGGAAATTTTAGAAAATTAGGTCATTTTTTGGGGTTTTTACACTATTTTTCTCTATTTTGGGACGGAGTTTCTCCCTTTCCCCTTGCCCTCAACCGGCATTTTTCAAATTGAAAACCGCACAATATTAAGCTGAGACACATTTTTCCCGAACACTATCGGTGCCCCACGTGAGGATGTAACAATTTTTTGATAGGTCTTCCACTTACGACTATTCGAGGTCCCATATTCACAAAAAATGGGGGTTTTGTTTATTTCTTCCTAGATAAGTTTACAAATTCCCGGCTATATTCAGTGCTTGCCTTGAAAAAAACCAACAAAAGTTTGCAAGTTTTAGTGTAAATATTGGCAATTCTTCAAATTTTGACCTAGAAACTGAAAGAGCTTTTATTGTGCCTTTATATATTTCCAATGTCTGCAAAAAACTAGGGTTTAGTATATTTTTAGCTAGCTAAAATTGAAAAATCTTCGCTCGATTCCAAGCTTGCCTTGCAAATTTTTGGAAACATTTTGCAAGTTTTTAGCGTTAGATTTTCAACTTTTGCCCTAGAAACCAAAAGAGTTTTAGTTGTACCCTTCTTTAAATCGAGTCACCCTTCAAATTTTAGAGCTCCGTGGGGATTTGTGTAGAAAGAAAAGGGGGGTCTTTTACGGCATTCAAAAGGAAGAGTTGAGCCACTCTTCAAATTGCCTTCAAGAGGAAAAATAGTCACAGTTCATCAAACAATGTTAATGCTTCCAAGTCTCATCTCTCTCTCTCTCTCTCTCTCTCTCTCTCATGCCGATGTCACATGTGAGCATGTAATAGATTTTCAACAGGTGCACCCCTCCTCTCTTCACAAAGCGTATCCTCGGGGTGGGGAGAATGATCCTGGATATATAAGCATCCGACTTTTCTATGTTTATCATCCCCTTCCATTTTGGGGCATTTGACATCAATGTTCACAAAAAACGAGGTTTATTGTTTTTTAATCATTTTAAATTGTAAAATACTAAATAGATTCTTAGCTTACCTTGAAGAAAATCAGTAAAATTCTTGAAATTTTATTATAAATACCATCAATTCTTCCAATTTTGACATAAAAACCAAAAGAGTTTTAGTGTGCCTCTTATTTACTTTAAAATTAATTCGATCAAGAAAAAATATGGCACTGTCTTTGACACCTCTCTCTCTCTCTCTCTCTCTCTCTCTCTCTCTCTCTCTCTCACACACACACACACACACAATTAATTCGATCAAGAGAAAAGATGGCAATCTCTTCGAGACCTCGCTCTCTCTCTCTCTCTCTCTCTCTCTCTCTCTCTCAACCGTCCATTTTGGGACTATTCAAGATCGTTGTTCGAAAAAAATTAGGGTTTGGTGAATTTTTAACATGCTAAAATTGCAAAATCTTAGCTAAATTCCAAGTTTACCTTGAAGCAAACCGGTAATTTTTGCTATTGTATGTATGAACAATTCTTATAATTTTAAACTTTAATAGCCATTGGCCTTCAAAAGACAAAGTTGAGCCACTCTTCAATTGGCTTTCAAAAGGAAAACTAAAGTCAGTCAGCCTTTTTTATAAACTTGCTAGGTTGAAAGTTGAGCCACCCTTCAATTGGCTTTCAAAAGGAAAAGTAAAGTCAATCTTTTTTTTTTTTTTTTTATAAACTTGTTAGGTTGAAAGTTGAAAAGGTTCACACTTTCCAAGCTTCACAAAAATGAGACATTTTCTAAGGTCTCTTGAAGTAAACCAAGAGTGACACATGGAGGTTCTCTTAGGTTGAAAGGTTGAAAAGGTTCACATGTGCCAAGCTTCATAGAAATGAAACATTTTGTAAAGTTTTCTTTAAGTGAACTGCCCTATTAGGTTGAAAGTTGAAAAGATTCACAAGTTTCAAGCTTCACAAAAATCAGACATTTTGTAAGGTTTTTTTTAAAGTGAACGAATGAATGACATGTGGAGGCTCTCTTTCATTCCTTAAAAATTTTAAGTTTCATTATATATACCAATATGTGATCCGTGCATTGCTATGGCTAATTAAGAGCCAGGCTTAAGTCTCTGACACTCTCCTCCTTAATCTTTCCCCAAGGTGGCAGCATGTGCAAACATTCTCTATGCATCGATAAGATAGTGCTAAATATATTCTTGGATGCTTCATTATTAACTAAGATCATCCTCCGAAGCTACAATAAGGAAACTATAATAACTAACTATCAATAGTGACATCTCATATGGAAAAATAGAGGAGATGACATTTGAACTCCCTAGAAGACAATCCAATGAAAATCCACCCACATCAATGTGTTTATCCTTATAATCTTTTTGAAACATAAAGTAATTTTTGGCTGCTTTAAGTTTATATATTGTTCCATTGACCTCATTATTCTTTGATGTTCATTGGTTGGCAAATGACTTAGAGGTGATACATTGTTTTGCTTGTAGCATTTTTCTAGGATCTATAGATAGGATGTATAACCCTGGTGTACATGGTGTATAATTTATGAGGATTTGGAGACTTGCATATCACATAATATTCCAATCATAATTTTTAAGATTTTGTTGTTTAATTAGCCAAGAAAGTTGATGCATGAGTTTATATGTGTGTGTGTGTGTGTGAGAGAGAGAGAGAGAGAGAGAAGAAAGTGTAAACTTGTAGACCTTGTGTGATGAGAGATGGGAGAAACCTTATACATTTATATATATTTCACTTCAGTTGACTATATAGGAGCATGCTCTCTCTCTCTCTCTCTCTCTCTCTCTCTCTCTCTCTCTCTCTCAAATACACATGCATGCACATACACACATTTCTTTGGCTCTATGGGGTCTCAGAGCAACCCTCCCTCCCGCATCCCCTGACCCTCTCTCTCTCTCTCTCTCTCTCTCTCTCTCTCTCTCTCTCTCTCTCTCTCTCTCTCTCTCTCTCTGACTCTGTGAGTAACAAATCTTGAGTTTGACTTGTCAGATTGATCTCTTAGACCCCTTGGGTTTTTTCTACATTAGATTCTTCTCTTGTGTATGTGTATGAGTGTATACATCTCTCTTTTTCTCTATCCCTCTCTCACTACAAGAGGTACGTCACATTAGCGACGCTCGCAGTGCGACGCTCAAAAGTGAAAACCCACGGCGTCGCTATGGTCGTCGCTAGTTTACTTGTAACTTAGAGACACACATAGTGACGCCGAGACACGGATAGAAAAATAACCAAGAGCGTCTGAAAAGTCGGATCTCATATTTGAGTTTTCGGCGATCAAGCAAGCAAAGGTAACCCGCGCTCTCCCTCTCTCTCTCTTTCTTCTCCACACGCACACACACACACACACACACACACACACACACACACACATACACGCGAGGAGAGGAAGGAGAGCCAGGTATGCTCCTTCCCTCTCCTCTCTCTCATGTTCCCTTCCCCTCTTTCTCTCTCTCTCCCTCTGACACACACACACACACACACACACACATTGTGTTTTTGAGAGAGAGAGAGAGAGAGAGAGAGAGAGAGAGAGAGAGAGCACATGCATAAACAAAACACACACACACACATGCATAAACAAAGAATGCATACACACACACATTGAGAGAGGAAGAGAGAGAGAGAGAGAGAGAGAGAGAGAGAGAGAGAGAAAGAGAAAGATATAAAACAAAGAGAGAGAGAGAGAGAGAGAAGTAGAGAGTTTTAACGTCGTAGAAAACTATCCCAAGAGACCTTAAAGATCTAGTCGACGAGGAGTTGAACTCAAGACCTGTTATTCAAGAGGGAAATGGCATAACCAATCTACCACACTTGGGTGATAGAAAGGTTATACCATTTTTCTCTTTTTATTGACACACACACACCCACACACACACACACCCGAGAAGAAGAAAATTTTAACATCGTAGGAAACTATCCCAAGAGACCTTAAAGATTTAGACGACGAGGAGTTGAACGTAAGACCTGTTATTCAAGAGGGAAATGGCATAACCAATCTACCACACTTGGGTGATAGAAAGGTTATACCTGCATTTTCCTCTTTTTATTGGCACACACCCACACACACACACACACACACACCCGAGAAGAAGAAAGTTTTAACGTCGTAGGAAACTATCCCAAGAGACCTTAAAGATCTAGCCGACGAGGAGTTGAACTCAAGACCTGTTATTCAAGAGGGAAATTGTATATCCAATCTACCACACTTGGGTGATAGAAAGGTTATACCATTTTCCTCTTTTTATCGTTTAAGATTAGGTTAGAATTAGATTTACGTTAGATTAAATTTAAGTTTATTTAGATTAGAGTAGATTAGATTTAGGTTTATTTAGGTTAGAATTAGATTTACGTTAGATTAAATTTAAGTTTATTTAGATTAGAGTAGATTAGGTTTAGGTTTATTTTGAGTTAGATTTATGTTAGATTAGTTTAAATTTATTTACGCGCATTAGATTTATATTTACGTTACATTAGATTAAATTTAAGTTTATTTTGAATTTAAGATTAAATTAGATCTACATTTATGTTGGATGGACCATGCGGACCAACAATTCCACGACACTCCAGTGGTGGTGGTTGTTGTGGCGAGGAGTACGTCGTTTCTGGAGCTCATGTGTTGTAGAGTCCCTAGGACACACCGAGGAGTGTCCCTGCTTGTGAGACTACTCAGACTACACCGAAGGATTATACTGCTTGCACGTTTGAGAGTCCCGGCCACTGCGTCGGAGATGTTGAGGAGTGACCCGAACACTGCATCAGAGGTGCCTAAAGGCCTGGACAATGAGCATTCACCAGACAGGGTTGGTATAGTTCACGGGAGGGACATGCCAAAGGGATATGCCTACCTCATCAATCGTATGTCCGATGAGATCATTATGACCCCTGAGGGGAAGCAGGTGATGGACCGCATACAACAGTTGTGTAGACAGGTTTTCTGACACATTGTAGTCTGTCATGATCTCTTGGAGGGCTCAGGATAAAGCCTCCAAGGATTATCTTATTGCTACGTTGCATTGGGAGTTTCCAGTTCCCTCTCCGGAGAATACATTTGACGATGCTTGGATGAGGAGACGCATGCGCGACTACATGAAGCATCAGAGGTCAGATACACAGATGCACGTATATGTGAGGCCCATTTACATCTACGCAGCTAGTAGCCCCATTGGTATGTCTTTTACCCTTCAATGGAGCGAATCACCACATATTCAATTAGGTTAGAATTAAGATTAGATTTTGGATTGAGTTTTTATATTAGAGTCTACCTTCAAGATTACTGTAAAAAAATTAGAGTTCAGCGCTTTTCAGGTGATCTATTACAATGTGTTTACTTTAGTAAAAAACTCTAGATGTATAATGATCGAATAGATTTTTACACAATTGTACAGTATTTTTTTCGTTGTGTAAATTGCTCAAAGAGCACATACTGCCAATTGATAATGTGATGCCAGATTCCAGAGAGGAAGCAAGAAAGATTTTGCAAAACTTGGGGATGGATTACAACTCGATCCACTCTTGTCCTAACGACTACATTTTTTTCAGAGGGGAATACATAGACTTGGAAAAGTGTCCGAAATGTGATTCCGAGAGATATTGAGTAGATCTCCATGGAACAAAAATTCCACAAAAGGTTTTGCGACATTTTTCTCTGCTTCCTCGCATCAAGCATTTCTTTGAATGTAACTCCATGGCCGCCCTAGCATCATGGCATGAGGAGAATAGATCTTCGGATGGTGTGCTACGGATTCTTGCAGATTGCACAGCCTGGAAACATATAGATGAAACATGGTCCGATTTTGCCAGGGAAGCTCAAAATTTGCGTCTAGGCCTGGCTATGGATGGCGTAAATCCATTTGGTCAAAGATCAACATCTTACAGTGTATGGCCCGTTGTCATTGTCAACTATAACATTCCCCCGTGGTTGACTACGAAGAAGGGGCACCTATGGCTAAGATTGATTGTGCCGGGGCGGTATAAAGTGAAGTATATGTGTATCTTCGTCAACTATTGGAAGAGCTACAACAATTGTCGATTGGCATAGAAGTGGTGGATATGAGCCGACACATAGGTCGACAGAATGCTTTGATCAGAGGCATTCTAATGTGGACCATGCATGACTATCCCGGACTAACAGAATGCTCAGGTGATTTAGACTTAAACTCAAACACTGTAAATCTTGGTTTTTCTCAAGCTTATCTATTATCATGTGTATACATGCAGGGCCTCAAACAAGCGGATACAGAGCATGTGTCACATGTGGACCTAAACTGAATGCATGTAGGGTGCCCTCATTGAAGAAGCAAATCTACGAAGGTCATCAAGTGTATCTTCCAAAGAATCATGTGTTACGCGACAGCTTTTTGGGAAGAGAGCCACCGAGGATGTCTGCACAAGCATGGTTAGAGCAGAAGGAGATGTGTGATGACGTTTTTCCCCTAGGGATGAAGAGACTCTCTCTATGGGACGAGTTACCATATTGGCCCCGACTCATGATCAATCACTTGCTCGATCCAATGCACATATTCAAGAATGTGGGTAATCTACTATGGGACCATCTGACCGGCAAGAAAGATACTTTGGGATCCAGTGTTGACCTTAGAAATGTGGATCGTATGGAGCAATATTGGCCGCAGACAGCATCCGATGGATCGATAAAACTCCCTAAAGCGCCATGGATTTTCACAGGAGCCCAAGAATGCAAAGTAAAAGAGACCATTTGATCTTTTCGGACCCTCGTTGCCGTAATGAACTCGCTTCGAACGTGGAAAACCTACATATAAAACTTTTTAGAGGCAAATTTACGATATTTGTAGGTTACATTACACTGAATGTAGGCTTTTTTCCAGCACTGAGATACACAATACTTTCTCCCAAAAACTTGGAAAACCTACGTATAAGAAATTTTAGAGTCAAATTTACTATATTTGAAGGTTTTATTTTGCAGGCTAGATCACATTAAACCTAGGTTTCTTTTTAGCACTTAAATACACAATATTTTTTCCAAAAAACTTGAAAAACCTACACATGATTACGGTAAGTGTACACTCAAATAAATTTCTAGGTGGGATTGCACTAAAACTAACCCTTTTTAGATTTTTAGTAGGGAGAGGAAGGTGTTTCAGTGCCTTATGCATTATTTATTGAAGGTGTCATTGATCCAACATCTAATGATGATGGTGAAGAGGGAGAAGGAGAGGGAGATTATCCCTCATCTAGACCTTGCAAGATGTATAACACATTAATGCTTTCTTGAAGTGTTGGTTTGCGTGAATGTGGGATGTGTATGGAGATGATCCATTGAAGGCTAGCGGCCCAGCAACATGCTTCGATGTCCATAAACCATTCTTCATCTCTTTCTACATCAAGTTAGGGACCAATCCCATGGACTCGAGAATGTCGAGTCTAATGTGTAAGTCATCCAATGAGCAAACATGAGCTATGCTTCTTTTCACCTCTTCTAAAGGCTTGGAACTATCCATATTTAGCATACCAGCTTGATGTGAGTGTAATCAAGTGGTGATGGTACTCCTCACAAGATGGGCTCATTGGGTGGCAATGACACTACACATCTTCTTCACTTCCATGGCCAGTTGCATCTCTCAGACGTGGTACACATAGGTATGATCATCTTCCATCTTGACCAAAAATGTGCAGCAGCTCCTTTGAGCTAATTAAAGTTAAATTCTCCATCATCATGGAAATAGTAGGCCCTCTATAGCTCTCTTTTTTCTTAAACAATTATACTCTCTCTCTCTCTCTCTCTCTCTCTCTCTCTCTCTCTCTCTCTCTCTCTCTCTCTCTCTCTCTTTGTGTGTGTGTGTAGCATGCTGCTTAACAAGAAGCGACTTCTATTGTATGACAACACCAAAAGTTGGAGACTTCATGAATTGGGAGAAAAGCTCAAGAAAAAAGTGTAATGGCACCTACAAATTTTAAAACGTTACCTCTAAATTTTAAATTAGAAGGTAAGAAAACCTTCAAAATATGAAGGAATTTAGTATTTAAAGTTTTTTTGGGCACTGGGGAGGGAGAGAAAATTAAGCAACTACCACCAACCCAGAGAACTATCCAATTAAACAAAGAGAAGGGAGGAGGAGGAGGAGAATAGAAATATTAATCTTTGTGTGTGTGTGTGTGTGTGTGTGTGTGTGTGTGTGTGTTCTCTTCAATAGCTACAAAGAACCTAAATCCATTGAATAAGGGCTAGAAAATCCTATGTAATGTGTGAGAACCTACCAAGCTTGGTATTAAAGGAATATTTGTTGCCTCTTGCATGTATATTTTTATTTGAGAATCCATAGAGAGATGTTGTGAATCATTCTTTTTTAAATTCAAGAGAGTGTATACATGTAGAACAATGGAATCTATATAATTTTTCACCTTTGTAGTTGTAAGAATAGAAGACATGCATTTTCTAGCCGCAACAACGTGCGGGTCAATTTAAAAGTCAAGGTTTTGATGTTAAGTGTCATTCTTTTTGCATCCATGGCTCAGTTTGAGCATGGCGATGTTGTATTTTTTATGTTTCTAATTCAGTATCGTTGAGTGAGTGCTGTTGAAAACAAAAAATTTAGAAATTAGAGGTAAATCTTGAAATTTATAGGTGGAATTATATGTTTTTTTTGCAATGTTGTGGGTGTCCTAATCTTCAAATTAAATTATACAAGTGTGTGGTCTGTCCGAGAGAGAGAGAGAGAGAGAGAGAGAGAGAGAGAGAGAGAGAGATGTCGCTTTCCTTGGCATACAATCCATTCTCTCTCTTTCTTTGACTTGGCTTCCACACCCCCCCCCCCCCCACCCCAAAGCCCTTTCCTTATGTCACATGGCAGAGGCCTCCAAGGTGCATAAGATATAGTTGAGAAATTTGTAGGTGGGATTGCACTAAACCTAGGTTTTTCTCGAGCACTTGCGTACAGAATAGTTTTCTACTATTACTCAATAGTCCATTATCTATACTCTTTATAATGGACCTCAAAAAATTAGAGGAAGGAGAGGGCCTCCATACGCCGTATTTTTGGTTGATTTGCATGGCCCGTTGGATCAATGCCGATATTAAGATGTTGAGTCCCATCCTTCAAAAATTGCATAAAGTAGTTCAGATTGCAACTCCATCCTTTCCCAACGACTTGCAATAGTCAAATTTGTGAGTCTGACAAGTTGTTGTCGATCTGTGTGTGTGTGTGTGTGTGTGTGTGTGTGTGTGTGAGAGAGAGAGAGAGAGAGAGAGAGAGAGAGAGAGAGAGAGAGAGAATGTAGAATATGCAAATCCAACATTTTTCAACAACATACAGATTATAATAGCCAAAAATGTGCACATGATAGTTTGCAGGTGTGTGTACAGGCTCTATGTGTGTGTGTGTGTGTGTCACTGTTACAGTGTGTGTGTGTGTGTGTGTGTGTGTGTGTGTGTGTGTGAGAGAGAGAGAGAGAGAGAGAGAGATTTTCCTTGGCAACTTGGTAGCCCACCAAAATGACTAAGAAGCATCAAAACTTGTCTACCTCCAACCAACTGAGAGTCAT
>NC_140960.1:14671193-14683693 GCF_014529385.1 Adiantum capillus-veneris | reverse complement strand
AGGATCCCTCACCCTACAAGGGTCCCTCACCCTCTACAGTTCTTGTCAAGAAAAATACAAGAAAGAGGAATATAGACTTCCCAGATGATGCAGATGTCCCTGAAAGCAATCCCTGTGCAAGTAAAGGTAAAGCCAAAGAGGATGTGCCTTCTCTGGAAGACACAGCTGCAACTGACGAGAGGCTGTTTGATTTTGCAGCATATTATGGTGCTGGGGACAAATATGATCTAGTTCATTCTATGTTTAACCCAAAATTTGACATTGAAGACCTTTTAGCTCAGCACAGTGAATTCTTGCAGTCTTACAGAGATAAATTTGAAGTGATGGTGCAGGTATGGAGGGTTGTTCTGCCCAGTATGACTTAGGTGCATTTAAATGACTGTGGTGGAAAGGGACAAGGACTGAAGAAGTATAGGTAATTACCACCTGCTTGCCAACATTCAGCCTGCCCTTTGCACCAAAAAGAGTGCAAACTTATTCAGGAATCCTTTGGCTTTATGATTTACCTGAACACCCTGTTTGGATTCCTCATGTAGAATCCTGATGAGGTGTTAGAGGAGCAGGATGCAGCACTAGATGAAGAATGCAAGGAGACAACACATATACAAGAAGTCGAGGAGGTTGAAGATACAGTTGACCTTGAGGTTGAGGCAATTGAAGTACAAAGAAGTAAGATGCTGTCTATGAAAACCACAGAAATCAAACTACCTTTGGATGTCAGTAACTTCACTGAGAAGCATGCTCAGATGATGCTGCCTGCTGTGCCTGACTTCAGGATTTGAGACAGGACCTATATCTTTTTACATGATGTGCAAAGCATCTTTTATTTAAGGGAGGACTTCTCCCTGGCTATCATTTCCAGAGTCCAAGAGGAGAGGAGTGGATTTGTTTCAGAGGATAGTAGTGATGATGAGGCAATGGAAACATCCAGCAATCCAATGGAATGCCTCCAAAGATGCTTTGAGAAAGCTGAAAAATACAAGGAGACACTACCTGATGAAGCCACCTTCCAAGCAATAAGACAAAGCCTAAGACCATCAACAAGCATTAGGGAATTTCAGAGGTCATTTGGAGGGCCTTCTAAGAAAATGTATTTTTTTCACTCTCTCTCTAGAAAAAATGGCAAATAATACAGCTGGGTCTTTCATAGTAAAAGTTTAAAAAGTGTACTTTAAGTAGATTCCTTACTCTTCTGAACATTCGTTTGTAGTGATTGAGGGATAATCCTCTTTTCAGTTGCATTGAATGAACCTCGTCAATATGGAGGGAATGAGGCTAACATGGAGGGACGAAGGCGTAGCCGCTATTTACTTTCCATTAAACCTGCACATTTGGCTAATGGCGCACTCCTCAAATGGCACAAATGTTACCCAGAAACAAGCCAAATATCACCTTCACATTGATTGGGACAATGAGTACCAACCATTGATTAAGCATAGTAAAACAAGCACACATATACCTCCCGCTTCCATAGACACCCTCAGAGCTCAGGGAGCTAAACACATAGATATATGGACGAGAGGCTCTCTCTACCCTAAGAATCCAATGAATAATGCGTCTCCACCGTTTTTCAATCCTACAAGCTTATTGACCTTTGCTGGTGATGGAGAAAAGGGCCTTCTGGGTTATTGTAAATCTCTTACAAGAGAAGCTGAAACTTACAAGGGCATTCTCCAAGCTCAACAATGTGAGATTGTTCGCCTTTCACATTTACATTCTACAGATCAGGTTACCATTTTGCAACACAAAACAGAGGTACAAGAACTGAAAGGAAAGGTGCGAAGTTGTCAAATGAAGGACACCATCTTGGGTGGTCGTATCCGAAAGAAGAAATTGCGCAATCTTGAAACATTGCAGGTTGCATCCGGAGGTCTCAAGAAAAGAATCCGAGCATTAAGGTGATGCTTCTTGGTTGGCTACATTGTCTTAGTTAAGTAATATTTTTGTTTTTTCTTGTTATGCATTGTTTTCATGTGCCTAAATAGTGTTAGTGAAGCAAATTTTCTGTTATTTACTTATGCATTGTCTTCATGTAGAGATTCAATCTATCCTGACAAGGAAAGCATTGACCCCAAAGCCAATATAGAAAAGAGATTGAAGCCACTTATAAGTAGAAGCCTGACAGCAGATATAGTACATGACAAGAAGTTTAAGGTCCTACAACGAAATGTAGTGGACCGCTTTATTTCAGAGAACTCGGTGCTTGCAAAAGAGATACAAGGCACACTTGATTCACTTGGTGTAAGCAAAAGAGGATATTTGGCTATCCAAAAGTCTATCTCATCCATCTTTGTTAAGAAGGGTATAAAATCCAAACTTCTACCATCAACCTCAAGTGTTTGGAAAGAGAGGCTTCAGCTTAACGAGGCACAGGGACACTATCTTGGACAGCCCTTTCATATTAAAGCAACTTACAGTGGCCATGGAGCAAACATGGCATATGATGAGTTCAATAATATTTTTATGGACCTGCAGATGTTACAGAAGAGAATGGTGGAGTTTTATAACATCACATTTGAAGAGTCACGAGGGGTATTACATTTTGTGTTAAAACTGGATGAGTGTGAGCTTGTTAAAGAGAAAAAGCTGTAGCGTGTTACTATTACTTTAATGAATAGAGCCCTCTCAAAGTGTCCCAGTGATGATCCTTTGTATTTTAGTGTTCAATCAGAATCTAACATATGGTGGCTTGGTGCGTTTGAGGTAAGCGAGATTCTCAGGTAAGCTCAAATGTTCACATCTACTTAAGTCTCATTTATTTTGTGTTGCAGGTAAAGAAAGAAGATCATGAGATTCTATATTGGGTGTTCCATCGAACTAATATTCCAGAGGTGATTGATCGACAGACTAACCAGGGAGAGGTACTACGTCTAGATGGAAGGGGAGACTTTCAAGTTCAGTGGCATCTTGCAGGTGACCTCAAAACATTAAACTGCATGTATAATTGTGGAATGGGTGCAATGGCAAAGTCGCCGTGTTTCTTCTGCATGGAGCCTGCAAAGGTCATGGACCCAAAGTGGTGGAGAAAAGCTCCAACATGTCACATTGAGGATCCTGCTTTTTGACCGGTTTTGAAAATACCACTTGTGAATGTCCACATCTGTACAATGCATGCCCTTTGTAGAATTGTGGAGAAATTGGTCTACTTATATATCGGGTTTGCTTGGAAGATTAAGAACTCAGCAGAGCAACAAGTAGCCCTGCAATGCTTAGGATTGGTACTGTCGGATATGGGGCTTCATGGTGGCAATGTGAAAATCTAGCGGGATGAAAAGAGATCAACTGCTGAGAAGGATGTCCCATGAAAACCATCCATCGGTGGGGTGAAGGCACGGAGGTTTTTATCTAAACCCCAAGGTACAAGAGATCCGAAGCTAACAAAACATGGAAAAATATATAACACATCTTATGTTAGCAAGGTAGAGTATCAGAGCTGGAAAAAGCTACATATTGCAGTCAAAGACCAAGAACCAACTACTCATAACACGAAGGCTGAGGTTTGGCAATCAATAGACATCCTATTTTTGATGTGCGACAAAGATGACTGGTCACAAGGTGATATGAACAAGTTCAAGGAGAATATCAACCTTCTCAAAAAATCATTCAAGACAGCATGGACAGACACCCAGATTACTCAACTATGTGAGTGTAAAGCATTCTAACTAATCTGTTTTCATATCCAGCACATCATCTTCAATCATTTACCATATTTTATACAAAAGTATGGGAACCCGGCAATATGGAATACCCAAGGGATGGAAAAGTCTCATTACATGGCGAGAAATGCTTATTTCAGGCACACACAACATGGTGGCTCTCGAATCAAGGCTAACAGTTTGAGAGAACTATTTGAATGGTTCTATCGTAGAATCATTCATCGAATGTAGGAAAAAGAAGTCTTGGCAAATTCAGCAACAGCACAAGCCATCAGACATTTACAACAACAAAAAGTTAAAAGATCAATGGCATACAACAACTCCGAAGCTCGTGAAAGTCAACGAAGGTGGAGAGAGACAATGGTGTATGTGAACCACAAGTGGAGAAAGATACTCTGAGTGGATGACATGGTACAAAATTTATGTAATACATGATCTTATACAATTGCTACTTGAAGTGTATCAAGATTTTGAAGGTTCAATTTTGTTTTTTGGCATGTCACCCTTGTAACGAATCATGAGATGTTTGCCATACTCTAAAATTTCATCTGGGTTTTGTCTACCAAGAGCTAGTGCCATTGTTGTGTAGGTGTAATAATACGCTGCCCGAAGACCTGTATAGCCCGAGCAGTAACCAAAACAATCTCTAGCAAACACTTTTTCCACAAGAATGACTTTATCTGCACTTTTGGGCAGCACGGGTCCACCCAAGAAGCGTGATAGTGTCTTGAATGTGTAAGTTGCTATTGAACCCTCTTGTGCCAATTAGGAAAAAATTGGACTCACAAAGGGGCCCTTTAAGGAGTTTGACTTTACCTCTCTCTACCAAAACGGGCATGGATAATTTTCTGCAAACAAACTCCAAAGTTGGCGGAGGTTTGACAGTTAGAAGGTCCTCTTCAAGCTCTATCTACTGATATATAGCACGCCATGAGATTCCTCATATTTTAGAAGATTCTTTTTTTGATTCACCTATGATGTGACAACTCTGTCGGAATCTAAGTGAATCAAAAAAAGAATCTTCTAAAATATGAGGAATCTCATGGCGTGCTATATATCAGTAGATAGATCTTGAAGATGACATTCTAACTGTCAAACCTCCGCCAACTTTGGAGTTTGTTTGCAAAAATTTATCCATGCGCCCGTTTTGGTAGAGAGAGGTAAAGTCAAACTCCTTAAAGGGCCCCTTTGTGAGTCCAAATTTTGCCTAATGACATGGAATTGTGAAAAACTACTATCGGCGACTCGCAAAGCTTTGAAAGGTACTGCGCTAGGGCCGCATCCCTTCCACGATACTCTCGAGTCCGCCACTGAAGGAAGTCATCCTTGTCAGCAATCCAAGACTGCACATATCATGTCAGAGTAAGTCACACACACACACACACACACACACACACACACACACACACACACACACACACACACACACACACACAGAGAGAGAGAGAGAGAGAGAGAGAGAGAGAGAGAGAGAGAGAGAGAGAGAGAGAGAGAGAGAGAGAGAGAGAGAGAGAGAGTTACCATGAAGCTCTCATCCTGCAGAAAGAGGTTTTCCTGCCACTAGTCTACAGATGTAGTTGACCCCTGACCTGAATGGTTAAACCAATCCTCCACTTCTTTGTTACTTGTTGATGGTCTTAGGCTTTGTCTTATTGCTTGGAAGGTGGCTTCATCAGGTAATGTCTCCTTGTATTTTTCAGCTTTCTCAAAGCATCTTCGAAGGCATTCCATTGGATTGCTGGATGTTTCCATTGCCTCATCATCACTACTATCCTCTGAAACAAATCCACTCCTCTCCTCTTGGACTCTGGAAATAATAGCCAGGGAGAAATCCTCCCCTAAATAAAAGATGCTTTGCACATCATGTAAAAAGATATAGGTCCTGTCTCCAATCCTGAAGTCACGCACAGCAGGCAGCATCATCTGAGCATGCTTCTCAGTGAAGTTACTGACATCCAAAGGAAGTTTGATTTCTGTGGTTTTCACAGAGAGCATCTTACTTCTTTGTACTTCAATTGCCGCGCCGTTAGTAATGGGAGTCTCTCACTCTCTCTCTCTCTCTCTCTTTAAATATGCTAAGCTATAGAAAGAAGAGAGAGAGAGAGAGAGAGAGAGAGAGAGAGAGAGAGAGAGAGAGAGAGAGAGAGAGAGAGAGAGAGACTCCTCTATTTGTATACAGTGAAATGGCTAGAACAAAAGCCACTGCAAGGAAGGCATGCAAGGGACCAGGATTAGCAGCTAAGGCAAGTAGCAAATCTGCAACCCCAAAGCAGAGACCTGGAAAACCCAATAAAATTCTGAAAGGTCCAAGGGTGAAGAAGTTACAAACCTGCATGGGACTTTTCAGAGAAATCAGAAAGGCAGAGAAATGTGTAGATTTATGCATACCAAAGCTGCCCTTTCAGAGGATGGTGAGGTCCATATGTGAAGAAGCTACCTGGGGCACCAAAAGTTGGAAGGTGGTGGCATTGATGGCTCTACAAGAAGCAGCAGAGGACTTCCTACTGGAGTACTTCAGTGACATCACCATTGTTGTAGCCCATGCCCACAGGGTTACTATAATGGACAAAGATAGTGAGACACTGAAAAGAATAAGGTGGAGGTATGACAAACTACTGGTCCCCAATGTCTGTAGGGATAAGAAAATGAGGGAAATTTTGTTATACCCCCCTGAGCTAGTGCCACAACTCACAGTTGTAGATGTCACACATGATGTGAATACAAGGGCAAGGGCAGAGACTACTGCTCGCCAAACAGAGGACATGAGGGAAGCAGAGCTTAAGGAGAAAGCAAAAGTAGTATTGGAGTCCCAGAGGCAAACAGAATGCAATGTGACCCTGTCCATAGAGGCAAGCAATCAAGAAACTCTACTTTCAATGAAGGATGGTTTGCTTGCAGAGATACCATTTGTAGATGGAGCCAGAAAGCTAGCCCTGGAAAAAGTGGACATTAATTTATTGCAGAATCCAGATGCTCAGATTTCAAACACAATTATCTATGCTTGTCTTAAGTAAGTGTTACTATCTTGCTAGCTTTGAAAACTCAGATAATAGGTTTGCTAACTCAGGTATACTCTCTGCAGCTTGATCAAAAGTCAACTCCCACTGCACACCCACACGGAGGTGTTTCTTCTTGATCCACAAATGTCAGTGATTATTACACAGAAGAACAGTCCATCTGGGACCTTTGAGAGTTGCTTTCTCCATTGTGCTATGCTAGAAGTTACTGTCATCATCTTTCCATATGAGAACGACCATCACTGGAGTCTCATATGCCTTGATGTTGACCAACCAGCAGTGTGGGTGTTCAATTCAATAAAAGGAACCCACCCTGAAGTTAGGTTGTAAGTGTTATGTATCAAAAAGTGTTTCTTATAGATATCCATGTAAATTTGAAGCCTCAAGCTAACATCTTGATACTGCTTTGTGCAGTTGTATAAAGAGGTTGTTGCTTGCCTATGGCAAGCTATGTGGAAGGTATGAACTATACAAGGCCCCAATCAAAGATGTACCTGTCCCAAATCAAACCGATGGAAATTCTTGCGGCTGGAGATGTCTTCTCCATGCAGAATATGTCCTGCAAAGCTACTTTGCATTAAAACCTTTCATGACTAAGGTAACCATTTGGCAATGCATTCAGTCAGTTTTGGTTTAGTTTATAGAAGAATTCTCACCATGTGGTCTTTCAATTTTGCAGAGTGCTTGAAAAAACTACACATATGATTATTTGCAAAGATACCGGGTAAGTTTAATACAACACCTGCTTACTATGTCTAGCCCCAGAGGGCCTGAAGATAGCGGCTTGGATGACCGCACTATTGATATGACAATACATGATGTGCCACCACGACAAACCCGTGCATCCGATACAGTGGAATCACAACGGGCCGAGGGGGTCATATCAGCAGAAGATGAAAGAGCCGAGGATGAGGAAAGGTCAAATGAGCATATGGAAGGTGCTAGTGTACAACCAGAGGAGACAATGAAAGAGCCAAGATAGCCATTAGAGGAGCCAAAAGAGCCTATGGATGAAACCCAAGATGAGGAAAGCCGGCCTATAGATGAGAAAAAGGATATGTATGAGGAAAGCAGGCCTAGGGATGAGCAAACTGATATGGATCAGGCAAGGATGGATGAGGCAAGGATGTATGAGGCAAGCCGGTCAACCGAGGCAGAGGAAAAGACCTTGGAGGAAACCTTGAATGAGGCAGAAAGAGCCATGGGGGAGACCCCTGATGAAGATGTGAATGATGAAGCTAAAGCAGAGGAGAACAACAACAACATCAACAGTACAGAGACCCAGTATGGACCCTTGCTACCTGTAGATACGGTTGTTCCGGTAATGTCTATTCAAGTATGGTAAAATATGTTCAACTTCTAACTACTTATATGTACTTGTCAACTTTTACAAAGGTTGATTATCTTGGACCTCAATGGATTGCTACTGATGCGCGTGCCTCTCGGTGACACAGAACCCTTTGAGGATTTGCAAACGTTTTGGATGGGAACTTGTTGAGTCGTGGTTCGTCCAAGAACCTAGGAATTTATTTAGTTTCTTCTTCCGTGCTTCAAAGTTGCCATATGGTATTCAATGCAAAGGCAAAACTTGTCGCCACTAGTTACAATAGTTTGCAGTGTATGCAGCACTCACACGTCAGATTTTGCCTTTTTGTATGATCAAAGAAAATGCGTTATCGTCGAGGGCCACTACCACCCTAAAAAACCATACTTACCTCTTTTGTACAAACCGTTTAGCCAAATCGGTGTACCCTTTGATGCAACTAATACACTACTGATTGATGATACTCCTGAAAAGGGAGAACTAAATCCGCCTGGAAAAACTATCTCACCACCTTCTTTCGAGGGGCATTCCTTCGATTTTTACCTTGAAGACATTCTGATTCCATACTTACAGAAATTGTATCTCAGTCCATTGTTCACGGACGAGTTTGTACTTTCTAATGAATTAAGATGACTCTTCTATCATGTCTTTGTCTTGTCTAACATTGAGAGAGAGAGAGAGAGAGAGAGAGAGAGAGAGAGATTTGACATGGTAAAGACATGTATTTCAAGCACACTTATTCACAGGGCACAATTGACAAATGAGCTCAAAAAACTTCATGTATTGAAAGTCATTTGTATACACTTGGGTTCACAAGAATATCTCTTACATTGACACTACTTCAACCCGACCATCCAACTCTTTGCACAAAATATCTTTTTCCCCGGCTTCGCCGCATCACCTTACGGCCAGCTAGGAAAAAGGAAAAATCTGATAGGTCCCTGTCCATTGACTCTTCAATTATCTCATGCCGCAACTGCTGAAGACTGCATAGCTCCCTTATTGTAACCACCAACAGTAGGCCATGCTCTTTATCAATCACTTCCACATCCACAGCAGGATTATCTTCCAAACCTGCAGAAACCTGGTCCATAGGAATGTACTTACCATTGAGCATTTGTGATCGCATATACCAAAACGAGAGTAGCAGTGATTGGCTTGCAATCATGTACTTGACAACTAGAGTATCAAGCGCGACCTCGCACCGTAAGCCAATCTCTTCCTTTACATACCATCCTTTGTCAAGAAGTTTGTCACAGGACGACTGCTGAAATGACTTGCACATGAACATAGTTTTCGTAACACGGATGTTGTAGCTATGAAACAAATCTATGAAGAGTGCAGCACGACAAAAGTTTGCAATTCTAACTAGTTTTGTGGGAATAGAGCTACATAGAGGCCTCTGTATATCCTTGTAGAGCTTACTTCGCATTGCCTCCACCATTGTTTCCTCGGGAACTGGCCAGTCCACAGTGTTCCAATCGGTTGGTAGAGGCACTTTCACCAACATGCCATTCTTATTCCCTGAGCTGAGTTGGTAGAAGTGGTCATAAAAAAATATTCCTTCATCAGCCAGGCTTTTACTGCTTCTCCCTGAATACTGTAGAGAACCAATGTGGGCATGAACAACAAGGAAAAGACCTATTATGCACTCCAGAGGCTCCCATTGCTCATAAGAAGAGGGATAAACATCTGCAATATATATAAGAAGAGTTAAACTAAGAGTATCAATAAGTAAAAATGAAAAATCTAATGTAATTGAGCTGTGAAGAATGGAGAAATTGCTCATAAGAAGACGGAGAAACATTGCAAAATATATAAGAAAAGTTATAATGAGAGTATCAGTAAGCTCAGAAGTCAAGAGTACTTATAGATCAAATGAAGTTCAGATGTCAAGAGTACTTACAATTGCAACGTGGTTGATGTATATCTGATACATTTCCACCGTTTGCTATCATGTCTGGATGGGTAAACACATGTTGAACAAGAACTTCCTTTACAGATCTTTTGCCGATTTCAACTTTGAAATCCAACACTCTGGCCTTCCATGCTGAGCGGTAAACGCTGATACCACTAGACCTCTTGGGTCTTCTTGGTTGCATGAGGACCCATGAACCTTTGTTTATCCTTTGTCCAACCCATTGGTTCTCTGCACTTATTGAAGTTGATATTTTTATTGAGGATATGCTACTACTTGGCCTTCTAGACAAAGTGCAGTTGTTGGTTGTTGGTCTGAGAAACAGTAAACACCTGGAGCTTCTTGGGCGAGAAGACGTGGAAGCCATAGCTCTCAGAGAAAAGCTTTAGTGGAGGGAGATTCACTTTGAAAGCATTCTAATGGAGGGAAAGTGTTTTAGAATTCCAATATCTTGTGAGGGCTTAATGGTCACCCTCCAGTACGTTAATGACCATAAGAGAATATCAGAAGTGGGACCACTGGCAAGCACCTATCAGCTTGGTAAAAGGAAGGAAATTACAATGCCACAATCCTAGATTCATGAAAGTTTTATGCTATTTTCCTATTTTTTGAGTATTTCCACGTACTTTCCTAAGTAACGTAGCCTTCGTGCTCATTGGACGCGCTCTATTTTTCTCTCTCTTCATATGGCCCTCCAAATAACCTCTGAAATTTCCTAATGTAACAAAGAAGTGGAGGATTGGTTTAACCATTCAGGTCAAGGGTCAACTACATCTGTAGACCTGTGTGGCAGGAAAACCTCTTTCTGCAGGATGAGAGCTTCATGGTAACTCTCTCTCTCTCTCTCTCTCTCTCTCTCTCTCTCTCTCTCTCTCTCTCTCTCTCTCTCTCTATCTGTGTGTGTGTGTGTGTGTGTGTGTGTGTGTGTGTGTGTCACTTACTCAGACATAATATGTGCAGTCTTGGATTGCTGACAAGGATGACTTCCTTCGACGGCGGACTCGAGAGTATTGTGGGTATTTTCAAAATTGGTCGAAAAGCAGGGTCCTCAATGTGACATGTTGGAGCTTCTCTCCACCACTTTGGGTCCATGACCTTTGCAGGCTCCATGCAGAACAAACACGGCGACTTTGCCATTGCACCCATTCCACAATTATACATGCACTTTAATGTTTTGGGGTCACCTGCAAGATGCCACTGAACTTGAAAGTCTCCCCTTCCATCTAGACGTAGTACCTCTCCCTGGTTAGTCTGTCGATCAATCACCTCCGGAATATTAATTCGATGGAACACCCAATATAGAATCTCATGATCTTCTTTCTTTACGTGCAACACAAAATAAATGAGACTTAAGTAGATGTGAACATTTGATCTTACCTGAGAATCTCTCTTACCTCAAACGCACCAAGCCACCATATGTTAGATTCTGATTGAACACTAAAATACAAAGGATCATCACTGGGACACTTTGAGAGGGCTCTATTCATTAAAGTAATAGTAACACGCTCTAGCTTTTTCTCTTTAACAAGCTCACACTCATCCAGTTTTAACACAAAATGTAATACCCCTCGTGACTCTTCAAATGTGATGTTGTAAAACTCCACCATTCTCTTCTGTAACATCTGCAGGTCCATAAAAATATTATTGAACTCATCATATGCCATGTTTGCTCCATGGCCACTGTAAGTTGCTTTAATATGAAAGGTTTGTCCAAGATAGTCTCCGTGTGCCTCATTAAGCTGAAGCCTCTCTTTCTAAACACTTGAGGCTGATGGTAAAAGTTTGGATTTTATAACCGTAGAAATTGCTGTTTTGGGAAAAATGCAGTGGTCCATCAACTTTAGAGGCTTGTAGTGACCAAGTGATGAGAAAAATTACAAGTCTCTCATTTTTTCCATATGTAGTAGTTATTGAACTATAAGCTCATGAAAGGATTTTTCAAAATGAGTGGATCTACTATGGTTTTGGAATTTTTTCCCAAAACCCTGAAAGGACACTTTTATGTCCTGTTAGGTTACCATTCTAGTGTTAATACCATGGGGAATGCCTTCCTAATAATCAATGGTTACTTTAGGCTCTTAATCCGATTTAGGAAGCATTGTATGCAATGTACTAGGGCTTTCTAGTGGTCTTAGTCCCTATTGACCTTTAGCTTAAGTATGATAAAGGGAATTTACTAGTGTGATGAGCCTAGGGAGGATAACATTGTCATATGACCCCCCAAAGTTAGAAATGCTAAAAACAAAAAAATCAAAAGTGCCACAATGTAAAATCTTAAGCTAGAAGAGAAATCGCAACTTGATTTGGTACTTCACTCACATGTATCGCCTATGGAACTAGAGCCCTAGAGGTTCCCAATGTGGGCACTTTTCTTTGAAAAGAAAAAAACGCAAGGCATAAATTAAGCACACACATCAAAATTGAATTAATGTGAAAAGACTTTGGGGCGTCAAAGAAAATGGAATAAGTTGAGAAATGATTTCATGAGAAATTCCTTTTATCGTAGCTTAACTACAAGGTCTTCTAGGTATAGCCAGTAGTTAGCCCTTGGACATGAAATACTGGGCTCTCGCGATTAAACAACT